>NC_090873.1:22612691-22650191 GCF_036669935.1 Montipora foliosa
GCAGGCTCGTCACAAAAATATTTATTACCTTTTCGCGTACTTCTAAACGTCGGAATTTAACCCAGCTGTCCAGAAAAACTTTTTTTTTGCTTTCTTCAGAGAGAAATTTCGCTTTCCGGCGAAAAAACTTTTAGCTTGGCAACACTTAGATCAATCATTTATCATTTACCATATAAGGTCAAACTAAGGTATATGAGCTGATAACCGAGATTGAGTGAACCAATCAGAGCACGAGAATTGCATTATCCGAGGTTGAGAATTTAATAAATAAATAAATAAAGATGTATATATATGTATAAATATATAATATATATATATATAATATATGTGAAGTTTGAAAGGACCAAGGACGGACAACCCCTGGATGACATTTTTCATTGGGAGAAAAACTTTTTTATGCCCTGAGCGGGATTTGAACCCACGTCCTCCTGATTACCGGTTGGGTGTGATCACCACTACACTATCAGAGCAACCATGCTGGCTACATGGCCAATCTGGATAGCGAATGGGAATTACGTGGTCATCCCGTGCCCATGTTTTTCCCCTACTAGATGACGCTGGATCAATCAGAACGATGATTCACAGGCAGACGAGAGAGAAGAGGACAATTTGTATACAAGTTACGAGTGTCTCTCGAGCCAACAGCGCATCCCTGCCCCCCAGGACGATCACAAATAAATTCACAGTCCAAGCCTTGGCGAAATGTAGTTAATTAATGAAGTTTGAAAGGACCAAGGGCAAACAACCCCTGGAAGACATTTGGGTTGTTTGGGTTGTCCGGGGTTGTCAGTAATCAGGTAATCAGGTAATCAGGGGGACGTGGGTTCAAATCCCGCTCAGGGCTTAAAAAGTTTTTCTCCCAATGAAAAATGTCATCAAGGGGTTGCCCATCCTTGGTCCTTTCAAACTTCATTAATAAACTACATTTCGCCAAGGCTTGGACTGTGAATCCATTTGTGATCCTCCTGGGGGGCAGGGATGCGCTGTTGGCTCGAGAGACCCTCGTAACTTATATATATATATAATATATATCTATCTATATATATATAAACAGTTTACGGTTGGTTGACCTAACAATGAACTCCCAGTAAGAGGATCCACAGGATACAATGTCTTGACGCGAATTTGTGGTTAAGTGTACGGAAGAAAAAGTGACAAAGAGACAAACTCTTGACTGTTCTGGATGGGGTTTAATACGACGTTTCGGCCGTTCGGCCCTCTTCAGGTTAAAAGTTAAATACTAAAAAACTATTTACAATGAGTGCAAATCACAAAAACAGCAGCTTATATATACAGAGCAGAAATATTGAAATTAAGGAAACGTAACAAAGCAAAGGTCAAAGCTACAAGGTGACATGGATTTAACAATCAAAAACAAATAAAGAACTATAGGTGACATATCGATAAAAATGCATCATATTGGGAAAATGTCAACTCACAACTACTCAATTGTAGTAATTATTGTGGTGTTTCGATCTAAATTCCCGCCTTTTATTAAGACCACGAGGATTAAGGGTAAATAATTGCGCAAGTTCTGTTGTTCTTCAGCATGTTCGACTTGTGGTTATGAAATCTTACTTTAAATTCAGTCGAGGTGGATCCTACATATTGCAGGTTGCATTTGGCACAAGTGGCCAAATAAATAACATTTTGTGATGAACAAGAAAGTTTTTGTTGAATGGAATAATGACGACCAGTAGCTGAACTTTGAAATTTTGAAGCTTGAATTAAATGATTTTTACAGAGATCGCATTTCTTATTGCATTTTGAACAACCCCCATTTTCTTCTCTTTGATTTCTACAAGAGGTTACCTGAAGTTTGGATGGCGCTAACAACTCTTTAAGATTTTTTGTTCTACGATAAGCAGGAAAAATTGACTTGGATGGAAAAATTTCTTTGACTTCTGGTGAAGATTGCAATAGATGAAAGTGATTTTTGATAACTTTTTGGATATCTGGCAAAATTGGATTGTAGTCAAGCGCCAGTGGAAAAACTTTCTTATCTGGTTTGACCTCTTTGCTCAAAAGTTCGGATCTTGATATACTGAGAGCTTTGTCGAACTGTTTATCAACAAGCTCTGCCGGATAATTTTGAGATTTCAAATATTCTTTATATTCCTTACACCTATTTTGTAGAGAGTCGTTAGTAGAACAATTGCATTTGATTCTTAAAGCTACCCCAAAGGGGACTGCTCTTTTGCAATGTTGGAGTTTTGAAAACAAGGTCAAACTTCGCTGCAAAATCCAAATTCCTAGGGGGGGCTGTGTCATGGCTTGCCGCATGCAAGTCTAACAAGTACGAGGTATTAGTCCGTAGCCAAAACAATTCACTAGATCTCTCTATGGGAGGGTGAGGAAAGTAAATGATGACCTATAGGGTCTGAAAAAACAAGTTTTTTTTTCAATTCAATTCAATTCAATTCAATTCAGTTTATTTCCTCTTGATGTAGTTACTTAGTGTAATTACATACATTTGTAGTTGCTGACGATGTTTCTATTGTATTAAGTAAAAGAGCTTGAGCATGGTGGCCAAATAAACCATTCGGTTTCCAAGTTGGCCCCCATGTTACCTATTGATGTTACACTTGATACAGGCGAGGAAATAGAAAGAGGTCGGAGACAAAAAAACACATTAAAAATAATAATTGAAGTAAAGTAAGAATAGTAGAGGTACAGAGGACAAGTCAAGAGATAATACTTAAATTCAAGAGACAGGTTTCTTTGAGTATTGCTCTGGGAGTAAGAAATTTTTGATATTTTTAGAAAAAGTGTACACGTTCAGATCTTTAAGGTTTTGTGGGATGGACTTCCAGAGATCAGTAGCTTTAAATGAAATCATTTGTTTGCCAGTGTTCGTCCTTATACGTGGCTTATATAAATTTTTTTGGGCTGCATATCTAGTATTGTAGCTATGCACTTCGTTAGCATACTGGAAAGTGTTGCGAAATACATCAGGTAGTAGACCTATACGGTGAGTATGTCTAGCAAGTTCAGCAATGGGAGAGCACTCTCAGTATCTTTACCACGTATATTTGCGAAGAATATTAATCGAGCAACATGATTTTGCTTAACCTGAACTTTCTGCAAGGAGGAGATATAGGTGCTGCCCCATGCCAAAATTGCGTATGCTATATAAGGATAAATGAGGTTATAATAAATTTGCGTAAGTTGCTTTATAGATAAGTAATGTCTTAGCTTTGATATAATGCCGATATTCCTCGAGATTTTAGAGCAGATGTACGAAATATGATACCTCCACGAGACACAGTCATTACATTACCCCTAGATACTTAATATGATTTTTACGGATTAAAGGATGGCTCGTTCCATCGCTATTTCTAATTTGAATACGCACAGGCATATCTTTCTTCCTGGTAGACTTAATTATCATGAAGTTAGTTTTTGACATATTTATCGACAATTTATTTACATCGCACCATTCTTTCACCTTTTCAAGTTTAGAATTCATTAGAGCTTCAAGAGTTTTTAGGTTGCTTGCCGAGGCGAATACGTTGGTATCGTCGGCAAAAATTTTAAAGCTTAATTTATCAGAGCAGTTCGGCAAGTCATTGATGTAAATAAGAAACAGCAGTGGTCCTAGTGTACTGCCCTGTGGAATTCCACAGGTCATAGTTTGCATGGGCGATTTTATATCTCCAAGTGCAGTGTACTGCTTCCTGTTTCTTAGGTAGCTATTGAACCATCTCAAGGGAAGGCCTCTAACGCCATATGATGCTAACTTCTTGAGTAATATTTCATGATTTACAGTGTCAAATGCCTTAGAGAAATCCAAAAAAATACCACAGGTGTATAGGTTGTTATCAATTGCCTTCCTTAGAGTGTCAGTAAGTTCAGCTATGGCTTGAGCTGTCGAATGACCTTTACGAAATCCAAACTGATATTGAAATAAAATGTTTTGCTTTTCGATATAGCAATTAAGCTGTTTAAATATCAATTTTTCAAATACTTGAGAAAGAACTGATAGAGTTGCAATTGGCCGATAATTCGTAGGGTCAGCTGCATCGCCCCCCTTATCGACAGGAGTTATTTTTGATATTTTAAGTAGATCAGGGACGATGCCTTGTTCTCACGAATGGTTAAAGATTTTTGTAAGTGCTTCACTAATGAAAGGACATGATAGCTTAACACATCTTGAGGGAACTCCTATGGAAGACTTGTTGAGGTCTAGTCCCATTATTATGTCCTGCACTTCATGTATAAGGATCCCACGAAATACAAAACTATTTAAATAGGACTGTTTAATGTAATTAGTGGGATTTTTGGCACTAGTCGGGAGGTTTTGAGAAAGATTATTACCAACGTTTACGAAATAAGTATTTAACTGATTGGCGATGTTTTGTCTGTCTGTATAGTACGTGCCATTGCACAACAATTTGGTGATGGGTGGCGAGGTACTACTCTTTTTCCTGTTGATGAGTATACCAATTAACTTCCAAGTAGTTTTTAAGTTCTCACTATTAAGACTAAATTGGGCCCTAAAATAATTTTTTTTTGCTGCTTCCTTAATTCGATTTAATTTATTGTTATAAGTTTTAAATATCTTTACTTTGTTCGGATCATTACTTAAGAAATGAGATTTAAAGAGTCTCTGTTTCCGTTTGATTGAAGTGCATATAGCATTAGAAATCCATGGCTTATTTAGGCGTCGTTTCTTTTTATTATTTAATCTACGCTTAGGTGCATGTTTATCAGAAATCCTTTGTAGTATGTCAACAAGGTCGTTGATACTTTGATTTACATCATCATTAACTAAGCCACAGAAGTCAATAGCCTCTACATCGCTTAAGAATGAGTCACTATCAAAATGAGAGAAATCACGAAAGTATTTTGCATCGTTTAGAATAGATGGCTTGTTTGCGACAGTACAAAAAATAGGTAGATGGTCAGAAACATCTGCTAAGCAGATGCCCGCTTTTATAACTTTGTGTAAAACGTTTGTATATATATATGATCGATTAAGTTTGAGGTATGATCTGTGAGGCGTGTGGCTTTGGTAATAAGTGGCATAAATCCCTGATTGAGTAACATATCTAAGTATTCAGAGGTTTGGTTGTCATCGTTGTATTTTAAAAAGTCTATATTAATGTCACCTAAAATGAAGACCTCTTTACCTTTATTGTTTAAGTTTTCTAATTGTTCCCTTAGGGATTCAAGGAAATGTTGACGATCATTTAATGGGTGCCGATAAATGCATCCGATCACGACGTTCTTAAGTTTTTCATGCCTAATTTCAACCCAGCACGACTCAATGTTGTCTCCCGATAGTTCTATATCACGCCTTCGAAAAAAATCTAATTCATTAGCAATATAAATGGCAACACCTCCAGCTGCAGTTCTGGAGTTAGTATTTATAACTGAATAACCCGGAATGCTAATGTTGTGTATGTTGTTTTCTTTTAACTTCGTTTCAGAGATAGCAATTGTTTCAGGGGCTTCTTCAATCGTGGTAATAAAGTCCTCCAGTAATGATAGGTTTTTAGGTAAACTACGCATATTTAAATGGAGCATAGAAAATCCATTTTTCCTCTTGGCTTTTTGAAAAAGAGTCCCTGATTGTTTCCCTGCTAGCAGAGGCTCTTTTCCTGGTGTTCGCTGACGGGAGAAAAGAGACCTCTGCCATGGGTCTAAATGGACTATATTGAGCATGCTCCGCGGCTTAGCGACCGAGCTATCACGTGATGTTGGTAAGACGTCACGAAATATGACCTTTCACTGAAACTGGCGCGAAAACCCCGCAGATGCATATGGCGCGTCATGTCTCACACCCCGATTAACTCTCCGTGTAGTAAACAGAGAAAAATATCATCGACTAGATCGCCAAAAACGCCGGTTAAAAAAGTACAAAAATCGTCTAGAGATAATTGTTGTCTGATCTGTGGTATTAACTTCAAGTTATCTGGTCAGGGAAGCTTTTTTAACACAACCACAACTGCAGGACTTAAAGAAAATTTGACATTCCTTCTCGGAGAATCGCCCGATTTTTCCCTGTCATCCCGACAGATTTGCAAATGCTGTAAACGAAAGGTGGACTCAGTCGTAAAGAGAACATTAATTCTCGAACAAGACAAAGCATTTCTCATCGAAAAGTATCGGAAAAATAATTCTACAAACGAGAGGCAATGCGCTAGAGAACCCACCAAACTCACTCCGCCGCGGTACAAACGGATGTGCAAGGAAAGTCCTTTGGCTGTAAACAAACAAGCTAAAGCAAGGAAGGCCATCAACAAAGAGACGGATGGAGTGGAAGAGCTCGGTGTTTTTCCATTGAGCACCAGTTTCGAAGATTTGAGAGCAGAATTTGTTTCTCACGATCATTCTTACGCTAATAAGCTTACCTATGAACCAGATACTGTGGCACAGTGCGAAGGAGATTTTCCTCCCGAAGTGGAACAACCACCGCCAGAGCAAATTGCTGCGAACCAGTGCCATGGGAATTCTCTGACTGAAGTCGAACAAAGGCATGAGCGAATTTCTGCAAACCAGTTCGAAGGAGATGTTCAGATTGTAATCGAACAGCCGCGAGAACCGGATGTTGCAAACCAGTGCGTCGATTCGGTCGATTTACCGCAATCATTCCTCTCGCTTTTGTTTGATGATGACTTTCACTTCGACTTTGCCTCCAGCTCAGCTCATGACCAGGACCGTAGCGAAGAAGTTTCTGTTAATGCTGAATTAACAGGAAATGCCGAAGATGATGAAACCGAAGTGGAGGTGAGAAATACATTTCTGTCACTTGTCAATAGTCGGTTTTAATAACTTTCTGCACGTTTACAAAATTAATATTTTACTCGAAGAATTGAAAGAATAGATGACTTAAAATTGATGGCTCCCTGCTAGCAGAGTCTCTTTTCCTGGTTTTCGCTGGCCAAACACGGAAAATTGGTGCTGAAACACTTTTTTTTGGCCTTTCATTCTCTGCGCTTAACGAAGGAAGAAAAATACATTACCTGTGTGCTTTCATATTGCTAGAAATAATACCCTGGGAACGAGGTTGTGTTATTCCCTCCTAGCCTAATTTTCTTTCATTCGTTATATGGTTGTGGTGTAAAATCTTTTTATAATTTCTGATAATAAAAAAAGCCTTTGCTTGAAAAGAATTATATCAAGAAATATTCTTTTGTTTTCTTGCATGCTTTCAATAGATAAACATCAATTATCCTTCTGGCCCGAGAAAAGTTAAACTGTCTAAGTCTGACCAGAAAACTGCCACTATAGTCAAGTACATTGCACTAGGACTTCCCAAATTGGCCTTGGCAGCCTTACTGAAGACATCAACAGGCATCATTGAAGCCAAGAAGTTGTTGTTCAAGAAAATGGAGGAGGAACTTATGGGCCTTACATCAATAAAGGAACCTAGTGTTCTTAGGCAAAGCCGTCATGACTTGTTACCATCCTTCAAGATGGCTGATTTTGGTGAGGAGTTGAAGGCAAAAGCTCCTTTAACAACTGAGTTGCTCAACAGCCTTTGTGTCTCGAAGTCAAAAAAACGCAAGCAGGAGAATGGGAAGCAAGTTAATACTGTCATTGCTACCATTGCTGCAATCATGCTTCAAAACCGATGTCCACAGATGTCAGCCCTGGCATACCGCATTGGTTTGATACTACGCTTTTCTGGGGCAGGGCAAATGGTAAGTATTGAGCTTATAATTATCCTGGTTTTACCTGTCACTGAATTCCCACCCTATATTCTTAGGGAATTTTAATGGTATGTGCTGATCACTTAAACAAGTTCTCTGTTGGTTGGATTGCTATGCTCACTCCTCCTAGAGATGGCTCAATGAACCTATACTTAGAAAAGATACATTTAATTCCTATTTTGGAAATTCCATCATTTAAATACCTGTACCACCAACATGTATTCAAGAGTAATAACAATAATAATAATAATAATAATAATAATAATAATAATAATAATAATAATAATAATAATAATAATAATAATTATATTATTAGTAATATTAATATTAATAATAATTTTTTTTAAAGTTTTTTAATGAAAATACTAATCTTTATTAAAGACTTCACAAGACTTATGTAATGAGTAATATTAATAATAATAATAATAATAATAATAATAATAATAATCATTGTAATAATAATAATAATAGTAATAATAACAATAACAATATTAAAATAATATTTTAATGGTAAAATAGAGTAACTCAGGTTTTTAAAGAAGGTAAATACATTATGATTTCTCATAGACTGTTGGTAGTGAGTAGCAAGTGATTTCTCTTTACACAGTAGGAGAATATGACTGATTCTGTCCCTTATTCTGCAATGGAGAAGTTGAAAGTGAAATCTTTTAATGATTTTTGTGATCGATCGGTTAGGGCTTCATATCTGTATTACAGCTGTAATTTGATGCATTACTTAGTAATAAAATTCCAGTTCTCTGTTAACTGTATTTTTTAAGGGTTTGGAACTTATGACAGCCCATGGCATTACAGTCCATCCCACACAGCTAACAGCAAAGGCAAAGGAAATGGGAAAGGACCACGATAAGACTCTCTTGCAATGGAAGGGCACCATCGAGCAACATAAGGACACTGTGCAGTGTCTCGAGATTATAAAACAATGTCTACAGAGCCTAGAATATCTGCCAGAACTACCCAAAATTGGGCAGGTATGTTCCTACCTAATGACAAATGAACCGAGTGACTGTAGGATGATAGATGCAAGTGGTGTCTGTGGAGGTGCAGATACAATAGATGCTTCCTCAATAAACCTGGCATGTCTTTACAACCCAACCGATGTTGTGCACAGTATTGGAAGTAAGCTTTTGGAGAAGCAGATAAGCTCCAAGATGATCAAGGATACATGTGCTTTTGTTGCAAAATCAACAGAACAAGGTGATGATGCTTTGGATGCCATTAATAAGTCTATTGAGGTTGCAAAACACTCAGCCCCTAAAGGATTCCAGATCATTGGAGATAACCTGGACCTTCATATTAATGTCAGGCATATGGATAATTCTAACAAGAACAAGTCCCTTCATACATTTAACCTTGTTGCCATGGAGGATGTTGTTACTGGAGAAAATTTACCTGATGTGACTGAGAGGACTCTTGATGTGGTCCAAGTTCATGAGTTTCTGCCCTCCTTGGATGATGTAGAAAAGCTTAAGAAGGATCTAATTCCATTATGGACTCGTGTAATGGTTAAACAACTTTCAGCCTTTCGTTTCTTAAAGTCTGTTGTTGTGTACCACATACCACATGAGTACAGCGAAGCAATGAGATTACCTTCCAATCAGGTATCTTGTAAATGGACATAATATACTATTAAAGGGTTGCCCATAATAACTTTTATATGTAAATTGGGTTGAGATTCGCAAGTATAAATTGCTATCTGTGGTTGTTATTTGAGGAATCTGTGATCCCCTAAATTAGTTTTTCTTTTTGTTATGCCACTGCTAGCAGGAAAGCTATGTATAAGACGATCATACAAATTTAGGGACTCCCAGATTCCATGGAACTAAACACAGAAAGTGTTTGGTATTTGAAACTCAGAAATCTTGCCACTGCAAATTTCATTAGACCTTAAATGTTATTATGAGTCCAGGTTATGTAGCAAGATTTTCTGCTGTCATGTTAACAAGACTAGTACTGTGTGGTTCTATGCAGTTTCCAGACTTCCCCCACCAAGAGTATCTGGAAATTCCTGGGGGGTGGGGGGGGGGGTATATGTTATAGCCAAGCTTGTAGAAGAAAAGTTCAAAGCTAAACTGAAATTTACCAGGGGAGGGGCACAAAACAATTTACCCCCTTTGGGTGGAGTATGATTTGAAATTTTTGGACACGACACATTTTACCACAATGATCACAGTGCAGTTTTTTGGGTCATTCAACGGTACTTATTTTTTACAGATACCTCTTGGTTGTCTTCCAAAAAATGAAAGCCTCAATGAGGACATGGTAGACATATTAGAACACCTCCATAGCAACTATGTGCCAATGTCACAAGTTAATGGTACCAAGACGCCTGCCGACTTTGTTTGCTTTGGTGGAGATCAACTCACAGAAGAGAGGTCAAGAAATATTCAGAAGGCACGTGCAGATGGCAGGAGTGTGGATGAGAAACTAGATGGCGTTTGGTGTAAGAATGAGGATTAGCATGGCATACGCATTGCTTACCAGGTGTGTTCATTTGTTGCGGATTTTTTCTGTTGGGGGGCGGGGAGGGGAATCTGTTATCAAACTCTTCCCTTTATTCAAATAATATTTTGGACTCACCAAAAAAAGAATCAGTGAAAATTTTGCATAATATTTCTTTTGGACAAAGACTAGTGGAGGAAGATCTACTGTAATATCCCTGTCTGACACAAATGATTCACTCCAAACTTCACAAAAATTATATTTAAAGGTTCTTGCGAGGGTTTAATAGGTGAGAGTTTTGTGGGTTGTAAGATCTAATGCTGATTTTGGTCTCCAACTATGTCATTTGTTTTCAGCTTGCTGTCAACATTCTGCGGAAGCCTAATTCAGTTATGGATTGGGGAACAATGGCGAGCAATGCAATCGTGGCTGGGAATTCCAATGCTCTTAGAGACCCCCTTGACCACTATGATTCAGTAAAAGAGTTCTTTGCAATAGAGTTGGATGCCTTCATTATTGCTGCAACCCTTAATCATTTTGGAATGGAAGGTATGGAAAGCATTCCAACGAAAAACATGATGCCTGATAATCTTAAGAATTCCAGCAAAGAAGCTCAAAGAAATTGGCTTCACAGGAAAGTAATTTCCATGCTTGAGAAGTTTGTAATGCCTGGAGTGTCTCGCCTTCCTAATCTTCTCGCAGCTTACAACCCTCGTCCTGACTTGCCCTGTCGTGGCCACGGTTGTACAAGAGTTTTCAAGTATGGCAAATGTCGTGTTAAGCATGAGAAAAAAGAGCATGGCCTCACAGTAGCGGATGAGGATGCAACATCTGAAAGTAAAGTGGACGACAAGGGGACAGAGGACTATGTGTACAATTATGGTTGCCTCCACCTCAGCATTGGTCTTCTCCTTAGGAGTGCAGATGACTCTGTAAAAGAAGGTGATGGTGAACGGCTCTTGAGGGTGTGGAATTTTCTCACTGTTTTTTACCGGGTAAACAACCACAGCAAATATGCATTAGCTGCTCTCCGTCTCAAGGCATCTCAGCTTGGCTTGCTTACTCCAAGAGAGGCACATAGACTGAAGTGGAACCGTTTTGCCTCTCGAAAGGGAGGGCAAGGTAAATGCATATCTAGGGACCTTCTGGTAGAACAGGTAAATATGGTGTCAAAGGAATGTATCCGTGAGATGGGTGCACCTAACATAAACAGCAGCTCAATTGAATCTTCAACCAAAGCTACAGGGCCACTTCTAGGACTGCTGCAACAGTCTAAGCAAGACCTTGGACAGGGAACACGCAACACCCACCACACCAACAAAATCAAGCAGCAGACATTTGTTACTGTGTTAGAACAGGTTCACAAAAAATCAAATGTTTTCGACTTCAAGGCTGGTAGGAGGTATACTTGCTTTCCTGAGGTCAAAAATGATCTGTATGATGGGGTGAATGTCACAAGGCTGCACCGCTGGATTTGTCGCCATCGTAAAAAGTGGCATAGACAAAATCAAGCCTTTTACAAGATTTAATGGACCTCTTTAGCTTGAGCAGTTTGTTTACCGATTTCAGACCATGTGACATTCTCTGGGAGTTGTTCCTTTATCCATCTAAAAGTTATTCAATCATATACACATGACTATTTGAAAGTTTGAAAGCAATAAATCTCAAGAGCAATATCACATGGTCTGAAATGGGACAACAAACCACCCAAGCTAAAGAGCTCTATTCTTCGCATTGGTGAAAGGTTTCCATCAGAATTGTAATCTTTCATGGGGTATCACAATGACAATGCTAATCTGCAGTAAGGGTCCCACCCTTGAATTTCAGGGGTCCTCCACTGGGAGGTTATGGATAAAAACATGTGAATGACAATGCTGATTCAATTTGAGTAACATGCTACCTCAATGGATTACTTATGAAATTTGACTAATGCCACATCCAGCATAGTTGTTACTGAGTTCATACTTGTAGATTATCGAGAAATATGTACTACACTATGTAAATTCCATCACAAAAAATCTAAATTACCAAGGGTTAGAGTTTTATCACAAAAATTTAATATAAGGATTACCTGCTACTAACAACAGTCTCATAGCTTTAATATGGCAATTAAATAAATTCGTACACAGTTTGGATATCAATAATTTCAGCCAGTTTACAACAAATACATATCATTGATTCAAGCAAATTTGTAATATATTATATTGACTGCAAGGCGGACATGTTTAAACTCAGAAATTCCATTATCCAAGGTGGAAAGTGTAAATACTTTAAACAGTTTTAGTATATTACTGAAACTATAATTCTATTGTAAGCAAACATGAACACATAGCATAACAAAATACTGGTTATGATGTACACAAGGGCACCTCAATAAGGGGCAGTGTCATGAAGATTTTGCTGTTTTAGGCAATTCTGTGCTAAAATCATTACATTTATGTTTTAGAACAAAATAGTTCTGTAAAGCTATGACAGAGATATTTAATGAATATTTTCAGAGAGGGCTAGCTGTAATAAATTTATTGAGGATTTTGGAAGACGTACCATAGAAATTTGAAAAAAATAATTTGGCCAATTTTAAAAATAATAAGGCCACTGTATTCAAGTATCAATCCATTTCCATCCTTGCCATTCGTAGCGACAGGTGACAGGAAACAGTTTCATTAACTTCAAATAATCTTTAATAACAAAGCTATGCCATTAGTTTTGGAATTCAATTAACACGAAGACACCTAGCTTTTTATAGAGTTTCCAAATAGCATGACACTGCCCCTTTAAGGCCTCTGCTTTAAAATCTTCAGAAACTGTTTTTAGCAATTCCCAATAGGGGGACATGGGAATGGCAGGAGAGTGTGCACACCAGACACTGAAATCATTCATACAGTAATTATGACTTTTAGCAGTGTTAAAATGGTAGCTTTCACCCTGCATTAGCTAGAGTAAGAAAATATTGAACCATGCTGTGCAATAACCGATTGTACAAAAAAATTAATTCCCCTGGGCAGGTGGGAGGATAGTTCATTTGAAGAACCCTTCCCCTGGAATTACAGGTCCCCAAAACAACCCCTCTACTTAAATCCCATTCATCATAAACAGTTATGCCCATGGGGAAACTCTACATTATGACAGATTCCCAAATGCATTTGTCCTTACAACACATAACTATTCATTATCCAGTAGCCTTTAACGTTACTTAGATGGCTATCTCTCAAAATTAATTCCCAATCTTGAGGAGTTTCAATTGTTTCATGACAGTCAAAATACTTTTGAATGCAGCCAAATCGCCTGTCACAAATGGAGTAAGAATGTCCCTCCAACAAAAATTTAAGGTCAATTCGCAAAAACACTTCTTCTTTTATGAGGTATTCCAGAAAAAAGGAATAGATAGCCCTCTTTAAACTGTGATGGAGAATTATCTGACCAAAGGATAAGGTGATAAAATGGTCCATATTTGTCATGAAGTATTTTTAATAGGTAGCTCAGCAAGGATACTACCTCGTTCGGACCACATCCCCCAATGGTTTCATGGTAAAAACAACAGTGTATAATGTCTTCATTTGCACAGTAGATTCCGAAAAGGTTGGTTTTTAGTTTTCTGGCATAATGTCAGTCTTGCGAAGAAACCTTTGGTGTCTGCAACACCTAAGTATAACAAGTACAAAGAACTGTTAATAGAATTATCTTGAGATGACCCATTCATGCAGAGATAAAGTACTTAAATATGCAACATATGATTCAGTCGGATGAAAAAAAGGATAAGGGGATTGAAAAATTCAAGCTGGGTCAAGGTAGGGCTCCAGCTCGCAATATGTTGCATTATTACTATTTTTGGCATTGGTCAAACCTTATGGTAATCCATTTGTAGTGTAAGAACCTTTGGTAACATGTGTTTAAGCCTTGTTTGTCTCAAATGTCGGGTTCACAGAGGTTATTGTGGGTAAGTGAACTTTTTTTATGGCAATTTGCAGCGGGCAATGTACATTTTGTAGTAAAACAAAACAAACAAACAAACAAACAAAATCTAGATGTTACTGAAATGAAGCAGGCAATTCAAGGTAATTTTGTATATTAACCAGAATTTTCCGAAAATCGCGAAATCACGTTTTTACCTACGTTTAGATTGCAACAGGCGTCACTTGTATCACTGTTGCCCTTTGCGTGAAATCACAACAGGTCATTTCCTCACCCCATACGTACGAGAAGGAAAGAGCTGTCAAGGAGTTCCATGCTATCACAATCAATATTTGTCCCTTTTTGTATTTGAGTCTAATGGCACAGAATTTATCATCCAAATTAATGACATTTGTTTTGATCAATTAGCCTCGTTAAAACTTGGCGTTACTAGAACACTTGAACTTAAGTGTAGGTGTCAACAGCTTCATGCGTCATTAATATAAGAGTTACTCTATCGCGAATAGCTTGTCTTTCTTGTGTTACTGGAACTAAGTGATCAGGATTTAAATCACCAGCTTGCTTTTTCTTGACGAACGAGACAATTCTTGGTTTTTCCCTTGTGTTCAGCGTGAATCTTACGAAGGTCGTTTCAGTGTGCTTGCATAGACGCAAGTTTCCTTCTTCATCTTCCATTTCTCCGTACCCAAAATTCAAAAAGGCTATCTTTCTCACCTCGAGTTTAGCGTTTTCCACGTCTTCACTTCTGAAAACGTACTTTCTCCTGAAAAAAGATTTATAGTCCATGATGCAATCCGGCGTTATCCAGTAGCCTTTAACGTTACTCAGAAGGCTATCTCTCAAAATTAATTCCCAATCTTGAGGAGTTTCAATTGTTTTATGACAGTCAAAATACTTTTGAATGCAGCCAAATCGCCTGTCACAAATGGAGTAAGAATGTCCCTTCAAGAAAAATTTAAGGTCAATTGGCAAAAACAGTTCTTCTTTTATAAGGTATTCCAGAAAAAAGAATAGATAGCACTCTTTAAACTGTGATGGAGAATTATCTGACCAAAGGATAAGGTGATGAAATGGTCCATATTTTTCATGAAGTATTTTTAATAGGTAGCTCAGCAAGGATACTACCTCGTTCGGACCACATCCCCCAATGGTTTCATCGTAAAAAAAACAGTGTATAATGTCTTCATTTGCACAGTAGATTCCGAAAAGGTTGGTTTTTAGTTTTCTGTCATAATGTGAGTCTTGCGAAGAAACTTTTGGTGTGTGCAACTCCTAAGTATAACAAGTACAAACAACTGTTAATAGAATTATCTTGAGATGATTCGTTCATGCATAGATAAAGTACTTAAATATAAAACATTTGATCCAGTCCAATGAAAAAAAGGATGAGGGCATTGAAAAATTCAAGCTGGGTAAAGGTAGGGCTCCAGCTCGCAATATGTTGCATTATTACTATTTTTGGGATTGGTCAAACCTTATAGTAATCGATTTGTAGTGTAAGAACCTTTGGTAACAGAATGTGTCTAAGGCTTCTTTGTCTCAAATGTCGGGTTCACAGAGGTTACTCTGGGTAAGTCAGGTTTTTTTTTTATGGAAATTTGGAGCAGGCAATGGACATTTTGTAGTAAAAGAAAACAAACAAACAAACAAACAAACAAAATCTAGATGTTACTGAAATGATGCAGGCAATTCAAGGTAATTTTGTATCTTAACCAGAATTTTCCGAAAATCTCGCAATCACGTTTTTTATCTAGGTTTCGATTGCAACAGGCGTCACTTGTATTACTGTTGCCCTTTGCGTGAAATCACAACAGGTCATTTCCTCACCCCATACGTACGAGAAAGAAAGAGCTGTCAAGGAATTCCATGCTATGACAATCAATATTTGTCCCTTTTTGTATTTGAGGCTAACGGCACAGAATTTATCATCCAAATTAATGACATTTGTTTTGATCAATTAGCCTCGTTAAGTCTTAGCGTTAGTAGAACCCTTGAACTTAAGTGTGGGTGTCAACAGCTTCATGCGTCATTAATATAAGAGTTACTTCATAGGGAATAGCTTTTCTTTCTTGTGTTAATGGAACTAAGTGATCAGGATTTAAATCACCAGCTTGCTTTTTCTTGACGAACGAGACAATTCTTGGGTTTTCCCTTGTGTTTTGCGTGAATCTTACGAAGGTCGTTTCAGTGTGCTTGCATAGACGCAAGTTTCCTTCTTCATCTTCCATTTCTCCGTACCCAAAATTCAAAAAGGCTATCTTTCTCACCTCGAGTTTAGCGTTTTCCACATCTTCACTTCTGGAAACGTACTTCCTCCTTAAAAAAGACTTATAGTCCATGATGCAATCCGGCGTTATCCAGTAGCCTTTAACGTTACTTAGATGGCTATCTCTCAAAATTAATTCCCAATCTTGAGGAGTTTCAATTGTTTCATGACAGTCAAAATACTTTTGAATGCAGCCAAATCGCCGGTCACAAATGGAGTAAGAATGTCCCTCCAACAAAAATTTAAGGTCAATTCGCAAAAACAGTTCTTCTTTTATGAGGTATTCCAGAAAAAAGAATAGATAGCGCTCTAAGGTGATAAAATGGTCCATATTTTTCATGAAGTATTTTTAATAGGTAGCTCAGCAAGGATACTACCTCGTTCGGACCACATCCCCCAATGGTTTCATGGTAAAAACAACAGTGTATAATGTCTTCATTTGCACAGTAGATTCCGAAAAGGTTGGTTTTTAGTTTTCTGGCATAATGTCAGTCTTGCGAAGAAACCTTTGGTGTCTGCAACACCTAAGTATAACAAGTACAAAGAACTGTTAATAGAATTATCTTGAGATGACCCATTCATGCAGAGATAAAGTACTTAAATATGCAACATATGATTCAGTCGGATGAAAAAAAGGATAAGGGGATTGAAAAATTCAAGCTGGGTCAAGGTAGGGCTCCAGCTCGCAATATGTTGCATTATTACTATTTTTGGCATTGGTCAAACCTTTTGGTAATCCATTTGTAGTGTAAGAACCTTTGGTAACATAATGTGTCTAAGGCTTGTTTGTGTCAAATGTCGGGTTCACAGAGGTTATTGTGGGTAAGTGAACTTTTTTTATGGCAATTTGCAGCGGGCAATGTACATTTTGTAGTAAAACAAAACAAACAAACAAACAAACAAAATCTAGATGTTACTGAAATGAAGCAGGTAATTCAAGGTAATTTTGTATATTAACCAGAATTTTCCGAAAATCGCGAAATCACGTTTTTACCTACGTTTAGATTGTAACAGGTGTCACTTGTATCACTGTTGCCCTTTGTGTGAAATCACAACAGGTCATTTCCTCACCCCTTACGTACGAGAAGGAAAGAGCTGTCAAGGAGTTCCATGCTATCACAATCAATATTTGTCCCTTTTTGTATTTGAGTCTAATGGCACAGAATTTATCATCCAAATTTATGACATTTGTTTTGATCAATTAGCCTTGTTAAGTCTTGGCGTTACTAGAACACTTGAACTTAAGTGTAGGTGTCAACAGCTTCATGCGTCATTAATATAAGAGTTACTTCATCGCGAATAGTTTGTCTTTCTTGTGTTACTGGAACTAAGTGATCAGGATTTAAAGCACCAGCTTGCTTTTTCTTGACGAACGAGACAATTCTTGGTTTTTCCCTTGTGTTCAGTGTGAATCTTACGAAGGTCGTTTCAGTGTGCTTGCATAGACGCAAGTTTCCTTCTTCATCTTCCATTTCTCCGTATTCAAAATTAAAAAAGGCTATCTTTCTCACCTCGAGTTTAGCGTTTTCCACGTCTTCACTTCTGGAAACGTACTTTCTCCTGAAAAAAGATTTACAGTCCATGATGCAATCCGGTGTTATCCAGTAGCCTTTAACGTTACTCAGAAGGCTATCTCTCAAAATTAATTCCCAATCTTGAGGAGTTTCAATTGTTTCATGACAGTCAAAATACTTTTGAATGCAGCCAAATCGCCGGTCACAAATGGAGTAAGAATGTCCCTCCAACAAAAATTTAAGGTCAATTCGCAAAAACAGTTCTTCTTTTATAAGGTATTCCAGAAAAAAGAATAGATAGCACTCTTTAAACTGTGATGGAGAATTATCTGACCAAAGGATAAGGTGATGAAATGGTCAATATTTTTCATGAAGTATTTTTAATAGGTAGCTCAGCAAGGATACTACCTCGTTCGGACCACATCCCCCAATGGTTTCATCGTAAAAAAAACAGTGTATAATGTCTTCATTTGCACAGTAGATTCCGAAAAGGTTGGTTTTTAGTTTTCTGGCATAATGTGAGTCTTGCGAAGAAACCTTTGGTGTGTGCAACTCCTAAGTATAACAAGTACAAACAACTGTTAATAGAATTATCTTGAGATGACCCGTTCATGCATAGATAAAATACTTAAATATAAAACATTTGATCCAGTCCGATGAAAAAAAGGATGAGGGCATTGAAAAATTCAAGCTGGGTAAAGGTAGGGCTCCAGCTCGCAATATGTTGCATTATTACTATTTTTGGGATTGGTCAAACCTTATAGTAATCCATTTGTAGTGTAAGAACCTTTGGTAACATAATGTGTCTAAGGCTTCTTTGTCTCAAATGTCGGGTTCACAGAGGTTACTCTGGGTAAGTCAGATTTTTTTTATGGAAATTTGGAGCAGGCAATGGACATTTTGTAGTAAAAGAAAACAAACAAACAAACAAAATCTAGATGTTACTGAAATGATGCAGGCAATTCAAGGTAATTTTGTATATTAACCAGAATTTTCCGAAAATGGCGAAATCACGTTTTTACCTACGTTTAGATTCCAACAGGCGTCACTTGTATCACTGTTGCCCTTTGGGTGAAATCACAACAGGTCATTTCCTCACCCCTTACGTACGAGAAGGAAAGAGCTGTCAAGGAGTTCCATGCTATCACAATCAATATTTGTCCCTTTGTGTATTTGAGTCTAATTGCACAGAATTTATCATCCAAATTAATGACATTTGTTTTGATCAATTAGCCTCGTTAAGTCTTGGCGTTTCTAGAACACTTCAACTTAAGTGTAGGTGTCAACAGCTTCATGCATCATTGATATAAGAGGTAAGTGAGTCTTGCGAAGAAACCTTTGGTGTGTGCAACTGCTAAGTATAACAAGTACAAACAACTGTTAATAGAATTATCTTGAGATGACCCGTTCATGCATAGATAAAGTACTTAAATATAAAACATTTGATCCAGTCCAATGAAAAAAAGGATGAGGGCATTGAAAAATTCAAGCTGGGTTAAGGTAGGGCTCCAGCTCGCAATATGTTGCATTATTACTATTTTTGGGATTGGTCAAACCTTATAGTAATCGATTTGTAGTGTAAGAACCTTTGGTAACAGAATATGTCTAAGGCTTCTTTGTCTCAAATGTCGGGTTCACAGAGGTTACTCTGGGTAAGTCAGGTTTTTTTTATGGAAATTTGGAGCAGGCAATGGACATTTTGTAGTAAAAGAAAACAAACAAACAAACAAACAAAATCTAGATGTTACTGAAATGATGCAGGCAATTCAAGGTAATTTTGTATCTTAACCAGAATTTTCCGAAAATCTCGCAATCACGTTTTTTATCTAGGTTTCGATTGCAACAGGCGTCACTTGTATTACTGTTGCCCTTTGCGTGAAATCACAACAGGTCATTTCCTCACCCCATACGTACGAGAAAGAAAGAGCTGTCAAGGAATTCCATGCTATGACAATCAATATTTGTCCCTTTTTGTATTTGAGGCTAACGGCACAGAATTTATCATCCAAATTAATGACATTTGTTTTGATCAATTAGCCTCGTTAAGTCTTAGCGTTAGTAGAACCCTTGAACTTAAGTGTGGGTGTCAACAGCTTCATGCGTGATTAATATAAGAGTTACTTCATAGGGAATAGCTTTTCTTTCTTGTGTTAATGGAACTAAGTGATCAGGATTTAAATCACCAGCTTGCTTTTTCTTGACGAACGAGACAATTCTTGGGTTTTCCCTTGTGTTCAGCGTGAATCTTACGAAGGTCGTTTCAGTGTGCTTGCATAGACGCAAGTTTCCTTCTTCATCTTCCATTTCTCCGTACCCAAAATTCAAAAAGGCTATCTTTCTCACCTCGAGTTTAGCGTTTTCCACGTCTTCACTTCTGGAAACGTACTTCCTCCTTAAAGAAGATTTATAGTCCATGATGCAATCCGGCGTTATCCTGTAGCCTTTAACGTTACTCAGATGGCTATCTCTCAAAATTAATTCCCAATCTTGAGGAGTTTCAATTGTTTCATGACAGTCAAAATACTTTTGAATGCAGCCAAATTGCCTGTCACAAATGGAGTAAGAATGTCCCTCCAACAAAAATTTAAGGTCAATTCGCAAAAACACTTCTTTGATGAGGTATTCCAGAAAAAAGAATAGATAGCACTCTTTAAACTGTGATGGAGAATTATCTTAATAAAGGGTAAGGTGATTAAATGGTCCATATTTTTCATGAAGTATTTTTAATAGGTAGCTCATCAAGAATATTACCTCGTTCAGACCACATCCCCCAATGTTTTCATTGTTAAAGAAACAGTGTATAATCTGTGGGTTCACACTGAGCACTAAGTCTGTCTTAGCCTAAGTCAAGCCAAGTCACTCTAAGTCCGCTTAAGCGTTCAGACATATCTAGAAGACAAATTCTTTCCGCGCAAAGCTGTCATCATTAACGATAAAAATAACAGATAAGGTAACTAACATCATAAACGTGTTGAGGTAGTCACGATCCATTTTAGCGAAGAAGTTGAGATCAAAATGAGACCAAGAAGCCATAAAATAGCTGTAATTGCGACTGTTGTCTCTTTATTAAATTTGCAAAGGTTGATCAGCCAAATAAATGGAGAAGGAGACCGACTAAACTGAGGTGGTGAAGCCGCATTAAAAACATGAGGCATTCCTGCTTCAGTTCTGTTGGGAAATCGGCGAGGAATATCATAAGAAAACAAAAATTACATTTACGTTGGCCAATCAAAAAGTGATCAAGTCACGCAACTTACATCGCATAAGTTGAAAAGCCGGTAGCGTAATTGCCTTCTAACGTTTCGTTCTCTCGGCGAAGCATCTTGAGTTAATTTTGTTCGTGAGGAGAAACTTGTTGCGTGATTTCTTTGCTTTGGCGCCTAACACGGGAATCTCCATCTGATAAAACCCACGATTTTGACATTTTTTTGGTATCAGGTTTTCTTAAGTCAGCCTTAAGTCACGTTGGAAAAAGACTTAAGAACCGCTTAGGTCGTTTGAGTTTGCCGACACTAAGACAGAAATCACGCTTCTGTGACTTAGCGGTTCACACCTGTCATTTTCACTAAGTCGACTTAAGAGATTACTAAGTCAGACTTGCTGGTCTAATGTGAACCCAACTAATGTCTTCCTTTGCACAGTAGATTCCAAAAAGGTTGAAATCTGGTCTCAACAAAACCTACGCGTACAATTGCGTGACGCGTGACTCAAAATGTCTTTTGTCCAAGCACCGAATATAAGGACGTAAGCACCGAATATCATGACCAAAAGTATCATAAGACAGTTATGGCGTTCCATAAGTTCACTTGCATATGATCAGATGTTTTTACACAGCAGCTTTTTCATTGGTTGTTGACGTGCAGTTCACGTGCATATGATTATGTGCTTACACAGCAACCTTTTCATTGGTTGTTGAGGAGGGACAGCGTCATCTCGTACCCAGATGTTCACGGTCAATCATCATCAGTTCGTGGAAAATGGCGGGGGCCAGTGATTGTGCATTGAAAGAGGAAAAGTGCTTGCGGAAAGCACTGAATTTACAGCATGGCTTTGAACTAAGTTTCAGAGAATCCTGGCTGAAGCTTTTGACCTTTGATTGTTGGTGGCAGCATTTCTTTACCCATTTATAAGTAAGCTAGTGTCACATGGTGATCTTTACACATGATGCAGATACACCAATTCCAAAGTGTTTTTACTGTTTCTTGAGATTGTTTGGCTTTTGCAAGCCTATTTTTGAGCAGTGTGAACATCCGTATTCTTAATTGAAGGGGTACCACTTCATTTGAGGAGGATATGTACGGTTTTCTCTTTTTTTAAGTATCTGAATATGTGTATCATCTTAGTGCAAGTGTTACTATCTTAAATGTACACTTCTTTTAAAGTTTAAGGTTTAGGTTTAACTTTATTGAACACTCCCGAAAGGCGTTTTTCAGTAAACAGTACAATAAGCGAATACAATAACAATAAAAATATATATGTACAGTAAAATGTACAAAACTATAGGTTAAGACTATTTTTGTTTTAAAAACTCTTTCAACATCCTTGACTTTAGAGTTTTCTTGAAGTTTGTGAGGCCCTTACACAGTTTTAAATCTTTGTCTAATGAATTCCATAAGTTTACTATCCTATAGTGGAATGATCTCTGGCCAGCAGCGGTTTTAAATAAAGGAATGTTTAGTTGTTGTGAGTTTCTTGTTATTCGGTGAAATATTATTTTCATTCTTGTATTGAGATTGAAAGTCTGGTTACAAGCTCTGTGGCTATTACTTTGACATTTTTTGAAGTATCATGCTATCAATATCCTCTCATTCCAAAAACAGTAATGTCTCACCTGTAAAAATATTTCAAGCATTAATAAGACACATCTCTCAATATGCGTTAATACATAAGTTTTTTCGAGAAGTATAATGCACGGAGTTATGTTAGCATGGAAAGACGTTGCTCTGAACAATTAAAGTCCCATAAGTGCCTTTAATGTATAAGATATTTTACCCTGAACTAAATAAAATCCGTCTTTGAATATTTAATGTGATTCATATTCATTTAATCCATGGGTTTAACCCAGTATAGTATCTGAAGTCGCGTTTTAGGTCTTCGTCATCATCTATAGGAGATCTAAGGAAATGTCTTCCAGTGTACAACGATTGCCAATTGCCTAAAAAACTGAAGTATCACCAGTGATATATTAGTTTTATTAATACTATATCAAACGTACAGATGTACCTAAGTACATTAATGCATCAAGTTCCTGCCATCATACATCGCAGGGTCTGCAGAGAAATATGTTTCTCCTACGGTAGCGCTTCTACTAAAAACTATTGAAAAGACGTCAAGAAAAAATCTCGCATACTCAAGTGCGAACCAGATTACAGGAAAATAAAAATTGCAAATTCCAAAACTGTCATTTCTTGGTTAGTTACGAAAACTTCATGATAATGCTACTTCAATATAGTGGTGGATAATCGGCCTGTTTAGCCCTTCATATATGAGGACATATCCACAAGGTGTGTTCGCTGTCATTAAGCTATGTATTCAATACATACAACTAACAACCTTTCCTGATTGCCAAAAACAGTATGTCTCACCGATAAAAGTATTAAAAGCATTGGTAAGACACGTCTCTCAAAATGCAAATAAAACAAATTAACGCAATACAGTTAAGAATCGCAATTGGCGGGAGGCAGACCAGTCGGCTATTTACGAGGTTGACCGTGGAGTTGAAACAGGCATGAACCAAGAACAACACCAGATAGTGGCTAGAGTGGGATTTGAACCCGGGTCACCTTCCTGCCTAAATATTTTCCTCCTATCGTAGCGCTTCTTCTAAAAACTATTGAAAATATTTCAAGGAAAGCAGGGTTAACGCAGTGGTGAGAGCGTTCGCCTCCCACAAATGTGGCCTGGGTTCAGGTCCCGGCCCCAGCGTCATATGTGGGTTGAGTTTGTTGTTGGTTCTCTACTCTGCTCCGAGAGGTTTTTCTCTGGGTACTCCGGTTTACCCCTCTCCTTAAAAACCAACATTTTCAAGTTTCAATTCGATCCTGGAATGCACAGACATTTCTGAAACGAGTTCTTGCGAACTCCTTGGTGCACCGTGGGTAAACGAATTACATTTACATTGTATGAGAGAAAATCTCCCATGCTCAAGTAAGAACCAGATTACAGAAAAATAAAACTTGTAATTTCCAAAACTGTCATTTCTTGGTTAGTTATGAAAACTACATAATAATGCTACTTCAATATGGTGGTGGATAAGTGAAGATTAAACGAGACTCACCTGTAAGTTGAAGTTTGATATGGATTCTATGAGTTATCAGCCGGGAGTGTAGGAGTTGTACGAGAGAGAGTGAAGCACAAATCAAAATCAGGCTTTAGAGTAGGAGTCTCGCTCCTAGAGCCTCCGATCTAACAGTGATATACCAGGAGGCTCTAAGGAGTGAGATGACCTTTAATCTCGCTTTCTTTAGTAAGAGAGGAGATAATGACCTCAATGACATAGAAGATACTAGGGAGTGATACAACACAAGAATGGACACAGGGGGGGCGTACAACTCCTACACTCCTGGCTGATGACTCATAGAATCCATATCAAACTTCATCTTACAGGTAAGTCTCGTTTAATCTTCAATTCTATTTCGTCATCAGCCATAGGTCGTTACGGAGTGGTACGAGATTTTAGAGCTATCATTGAGGCATAGCTAATCAACAGATAGACACATGCAATACAGTAGAATATTAATGTTTATTACATCAAATCAAACACCAGTGATGTTAATTTCAAAGTAACGAAAAAATTCTTGTGCGAGCACTGATTTGTGAAGAAATTCTCTTCCAATGACCACAAAGTCCTTTGAAATTTCTATGTTGTAGAGGAATGGGAAAACCGAAGATGAAAATTCTAAATTGAGGGATACAAAAATGCCTGCAATGTCTTTATCGATGCCAAATGTAACTTATATGTAACTCTTGTGAATACATATAACTAGAGGAAGTGAAAGTATAACAACTACACCAAATCCGTGAAATTCTATGCTTTCTGCGCCAACGTCCTTAAAATCTCTTGTCCAAAATTAAACTCAGGGTCAGACAGCTTATGGTAAAATTTCTGAAAAGTCCTCTCATTTGACCATCCTGCAGACAGCATAATGTCCTTAATGTTAATGTTATTATTTGCAAGATGGGAGGACGATGCAGCTCTTGTACTGTGGCCTTTAAACTTGATACAGAGGATAACACCGACTTGCACCATCTGGAGATCGTGTCCTTCCTGACAGGGCCATGTCACTTTACATGACTTAGAAGCAATTGCTTGCTCTCCTTTCTTAATAGATACTCTTGCAGATGGGAGATAATACACAACTTCTTATCCTTGGGATAAGCAAGTAACGAAAGGGGTGGAATATGGGTCCCTATACGAGTTTGTTTCACTTTGTCTGTAATCTGGAAAATGCATTTGTCAATTGTCAGCTCCATGACTTGACTGTCTGACATCTCTGTCCACTGAAATGTCAGCTTTAATGTGTGTTCCTTTAAGCTGAGTTCTGGAGCTGCAGGTCTTCCACGAAAATAATTAAATACAATATCCAAGTCCCAGATCGATTTGTATCGAGGTAGTGCAGGACGAAGCTCAAACATTCCTTTCATAAACCGCCCGTACGAAACGAGTAGATCTGTTTTGACAAAAACAGATCAACTGCAGACTAATTTATCGTCTGCAGAGTCTGTTTTCAGTATGCTGCAGACGTTAAGCTTGAATACCCTTCGCGATGTTAAGACTGCAGACGAAAAACAGACTAACAACAGATCTGCAGATGATCTGCAACACGATGAAGCCCAAAAACCGGATCGATAGATCATCATTGAATCATGACTTCGGTAAAAACCTTAGTTGGATCAGTCATTATTGGTTTGTTTTGAGATTGATAAAATAGTAATCTATTTCCATTGGTCTTCCCTTCACTCTTTAAGCTATGGAGTAGAAAACGTTGGTTGAAAGAGACGGATGATGGTAATTTATTGAATAGAATGGGGCCAAAACTACTTTGTCCTCCCAATCTCAAAAATCCTATCTCGAATTATGGCGCCTTAGGGCTCGTGGTGGAAAAGCACAAACAAAACATTTTAAAGTGTTTAAATCAAGGTAGTGG
Organism: Montipora foliosa; assembly: GCF_036669935.1. Classification (NCBI taxonomy): domain Eukaryota; kingdom Metazoa; phylum Cnidaria; class Anthozoa; order Scleractinia; family Acroporidae; genus Montipora; species Montipora foliosa. Next base: position 22,638,649 of record NC_090873.1, read on the forward strand.
TCGGTTGGTGCCGATTGCAACAGGTCTATACTCAAAGATCTCCGAGGGCCCCTCTCATTGGAGCACGTGTGCAATCTTCATATAATAGTTAGCAGTTTTAGGACTATGCCATCATACATGAGACATTATATCCGCCAGAGGTGATCCAGTCAAAGCAAGTGTGATAGCGCAGCCCGCTCTGAAACTGTGTAGTGTCTCTCCTTTGTTGATATTCCTCTCTTTGAGATAGCAGCGTAGTCTCGACTCAGCAGTGGAGCTAGCAAGAGGAGAGTTGGAAACCATTCCCTTCCGATCAGTGGGACGGAATAAGTAGCCTGTCGTAAGATCGAGCCCCAGTTTGCTTGACATAGAAACGTAGTTTTCAATGGCTCTGATGGGGCACACATCTAAATTAGGGTGACGGCGGACGCCAAAAACATTTGCATTACCGTCTTGCAGAGTCTTGCCCCAAATGTGATTAAACAAGAAACCTGTGTCATCGGGAAAACGAATTATTTCTGGAGATTTCAACTGTCCCAAATCACCGCCACGGTCCCCGCTAAAAAAGAGCAACTTGAAATAAGCTAGATCTCTACTGATAATGAAAATATCTTTATGACGCAATGCGTCAGACTCTAACTTGTTTTCTAGAAAACGAGATAACTGGAGCAGTTTTTGTATAAACAAAGGTACGGCCTGTTTTGGGATAACACGGACCTGCAGTTGCTCACACGTTATTGATCTGAGGTATCGTTTAACTTCAGGGTCTGCCGCAGGGTTGCCAGCCGAAAGTCTCGAGTACCAGTCCCCTTTACATCCGGCCTCTTGAAAGACAGCCCTTAACTTGCCAATGTATGAGTCAACAGTATTGTAAGACAGACGAGTAGGGCACGCGCAGGGAGGCATTCTGCTCTGGCATTGATATGAGCAGTCGGATCCATGGACTTTAGTTTTTCCTTTAACAGGGTGCAAAATTAAAATGGAAAATGCACTTTTCAACTGGAAACTGAGAACGCTTTTCTCGCTCGGAGAACTGTTCCCAGCCTTGGCCAATAAGGGGCCGTGAAATTACATTAAATCTCAAACTAGAAACAGTTCGCTGTATCCACCAATGACAACAGGTGAATTTTGAATTGAAAACAACATGTCTGGTAAGCATCTGTCATGAATCCCCGATAAACAATTGTTGTTAAACGTTCGTTTGTCATCATCTATTAACCACACATGAATGAGTTCGGACAACGGTCTTTTATCAATAATGCCCGAGTTGAAACTTTGAGAATTTCGACCATTTTCATGAACAGTGTTTACGTGATTCTTTAAGTAAGCTCATCAACAACAAAAAATATGAGCTATTAATATTAAAGTGAAAACGTTCTAATTAAGTGACACAATAATTATTGGGTTGCAATCAGTTATTTTCACAACGTGAAATTCTGCCTTTACATTTTATTTTCCTAGAAAGCATAAGGAAAACGACAACTTACCCCAACATTGTGTCGATCCTTGGTCCAAATGCACATTTGATGACCTTTACTCGGTCCTTAAATCTGGAAAGCGAGTTCTCCTTTTCCCAGGAGTTCGCGCCAAATTTCTAACACACTTCGTTGCGATCTCTGCGAATATTTGTAAGGCGGCTTCGAGGATGTCTTGTCTCGTCTTAGCAAAGTTAATTTCATGTTTGGTGCCACCACTTTCATCCCTCAGCCCAACTTCAAGCTCCTTCCACTCGCATCGACCTTGAGCGCACTAGCGCACATCCACGCTGAACAACATGCATTCATGAAAGGTCACTGGCGGGGGGATTTAGGTCAAGATATTTTTAGAATTGAGAATTGTTCTCTTTTTATGCCAATCAAAATTGTTGTTGCTTATGTATTCCGTAAAACAACTTTATATTTTTTTTTCCTGGAAGGGTTATCAGTGATTCTCGAGACAGGAAAAAAAATATGCTGAAATGTAACCGTTATCAAGCATTAAATCAATTTTTGATTTTTCTGGTTATACTAAGAAATAGCGAAACACGGGTGTCATGTTACAAGATGTGCTCTCCGTTTATCAGCGTGAGAAGTAACCTGAAAATCTTTGTCTTTGGTTTTCTCTTTTAATGGCCTTCCAGTCCACAAAACATTTACAGCAAAGCGTATAGTATAATTTCGAAAGTTGGCGGTAATCACCGGCCAAACCTGTTTTATCACGCTCATTAAGTGTGGCCAAGCTGTTTCAACACACCGAGAATTGTCCTGGATCTCAGCCAATTGGCATTTGGTTTGTCCGAGAACTGCTCGGGAAGGCAGAAGAGTCACCATTTTGCGTGTCACTTCCTGTCTTAGTTGAAGGGAGCTATTGTTAACGTGAGAACTGTTCTCCGTTTTTGACAGTTGATATTAATGTACCTTTGCACGCCCTAAAAGCAGTAATTTGCTTTTCATTGCTTTCCAATTGACCATTTTTTTCAAGTTTAATCAATAACATAGACAACACGTGAAAATGAGCTTGCCAACACATTCTTGGTACAGGAAACTCGAATTCATGGGCTTTGAATGGCTCAGCATTGAATTATCGCTGAACGATTTCCATGTTGCAGACCTTTCTCGTTTTAACATTCCCTACCTGTTCTTGGTTTCCACCAATTGGCGTTTTGTTTCCGTGCGAACTGTTCCCGAAATCAGCCAATAGATATTCGTTTCTTGAAATGAATACGACTTTGTTAACTCATCATAGCCAGCGAGGTCGCCTTGCTTTGGCTAAATCACGGAAAGGTTCCAGTTCCTATCAACTGTATCGCGTTTAGCAAAAATGAAAATAAACGTAAAATCTCAAGAGGCCGATTCCTTTATTGTCAAACTCACTCAAAGAATAGCCTTGGTCACGGGCCCGATCAAATGTGACACTAGTAAATGAAAATTTTCATCCCATTGCGGTTTGTTTCCCAGTGCTTCCGAGAACAAAAATTATGCTCTCACTCTAGAAAATTTGGTAAGGATATAATGGGATTTCAGTTTACGATTTTCGTGCTTAAAAGCTTTCTTGTGTTAACATTCCCTTAAACTGTTCTCGGTTTTCAGCTAATTGGCTTCTTGTTTGTCCGAGAACTGTTCTCGAAATCAGCCAGTAGCGATGCGTTCCTTGCAGTGAACATGCTTTGTTTACTACCTATAGCCAGCAAGTTTGCCTTAGCGGTGTATTGGCTGGATCACGGAAAGGGTACAAAATCCCATCAAGTGTATCGGGTTTTGGAAAAATTAAAATCAGCATCAATACTAGTGGTGGCCAATTGCCTTATTGTGAAACTTGCTCAAATAATGGACTTGCTTACGGGCCCGATCAAATGTGACATTAGTAAATAAAAATTTTCATCCCCTTGCCGTTTGTTTCCCAATGCTGTCGTAAACAAATGTTACGCTCTCACTCCACAAAATTTGGTAGGGATAAAATGGGATTTCAGTCAGTCGTCGGTTCTTAGAAAGACCGCACTCAACAAGAATGGTCTGAACGATTTTCGTGCCGTCTTGTTTTAACATTCCCTTAACTGTTCTCTGTCTTGCACGTCACTTCCTGTCGTAGCTAAAAGGGTTGTATTGTTAACGTGAGAACTGTTCTCAGTTTTTGACAGTTGATATCAATGTACCTTTGCACGCATGAAAAGGAGTACATGTAATTTAGTTTTCAATGCTGTCTACTTGACCTATTATTTCAAGTTTAATAGATAACATGGACAACTCGTGAAAATGAAGTTGCCGACACATCCCCGCTTGAGGGAACTCAATTTTAAAGGCTTTGAATGGCTCAGCATTAAATTATCGCTGAACGATTTCCGTGTTGCAGAGCTTTCTTGTTTTAACATTCTCTCAACTGTTCTCGGTTTCTGCCAATCGGCGTTTTGTTTGTCCAAGAACTGTTCGCGATATCAGTCAATAGATATGCGTTCCTTGAAGTGAACATGGCTTTGTTTATTCAGCATAGCCAGAGAGCTTGCCTTGGCGGTGTATTGGCTAAATCACGGAAAGGGTATAAGTTCCTATGAACTGTATCGCGTTTAGCAAGTCTTAAAATCAACATCAAGACTAGAGAGGCCGATTGCTTTATCTTAAACTAACTCAAACAATGGACTTGGTAAGGGGCCGGATCAAATGTGACACTAGTAAATAGAAATTGTCATCCTCTTGTATTTTGACAGCATAAGCCCTCGACAATATCTATTAAGTTTACCTGTAAAACATTCAAGCAAAATAAATCTTTCCTTTTGACCAATAGAGAAAGGTTTATGTTGGTCAATTTAAAACGATAACTGGACACAAAAAATGACAAAGGACGTATATTAATTATTTGTCCACTTTTGTCCTCTTTCGTTGTGGAGGGTCCACAGGAAGGTTTTCTTTACCATCGGAAACAGTCCCGGCTCGGGGTCCTCGAATTTGTTTTACCTGCGATGGAGAGTAAAAAATAGAGATTATTTGTCAGTACTGAAATATCTGTGCGGAAAATATCTTGCACTGATAACTTAAACAAAAGTAAACAATCCTCAGTACCCCTCCAATTTAAAATAGAATCGCCAAGGGCTTATGGTAATCCGGGAGTCAGTTAAAATATATCCCCTGCAATACAATGTATACCTCAAGTTATGGACTACACAGCGTACATGTACGTAATTCTCGAATATATCTTACTGGGCGCTGTTCCTTGTTTAATATTCGAAGTATAGCTGCTGCGGCCCTTAGTATCTCTTCATCTTCGTCATCCTGTTCTAATGGCAGAGAATTGAAGTGAAGAGCACTGATGTCGAAGGATTCCCCGGCTTCCAAGTATTCTTTCTCTGTCATCTCCTCCCACATTTCCCTCTTTGTTCTTTCTTTAGCTATAAAGGACTTCCACCATTCGGTGTCAGCCCCAGTCAAACGTGTGTTTAGGTGAGCCAATGACCTTTCCATATCCTCGGGCGTGTCATTTTTGGCGTTCTCTGGCCTGAGCAAAGCTGGATAACCAGGAGGCATACATTTCATAATAACAAATGGTCCTCCCTTTGGTAACCATTGTTTCCGCTCCCCACCAGCCAGAAGACGGTACACCATTTCAACCTCACCTTTCCATTTTTTGTGAAACGAAAAGCGTGAGGGGTTCCATGATGTTGAAAGGTGGAGACGAACGGGCGTATCCACGACTTCATGTCATAAATGTTGTCCACATACACCGTGGATGGCTTTGGGGTGTAACTGGACGTGATCAGGTCTCGTAAGGCCTTTAGCGTTGTCGCATCTGCTTTCTTTAAAGCTTCCGCAATTCTGCTGAACATCTGTTGAGCAATAAACAAGTCGTGATAGCTCAAAGTCACAAATGCAGCTTTACCGTCCACAAGACAGAGTGCCGTTCGTGATTACAGCACTGCATATAAAGGATAATACAGTCTCGTTAAAGACTTTTCAGTGCATTAACTGGTTTAAATACCTCACAAACTGAACCGACAGCTACATGTAAGACAGCAGATCACTTACTTGGTCTACATCCTCGTGAGTGTGACCAACGAGGAGATAAGATAGTATAACCTGTTAGCGGACCAAAACAAATAGTTAAACAAGCTAAGAGTCGTCAACATTTCTAATCCGTTTATTTATATCACGTAAAATTTGCATTAAGTAAACTTCAGTATCCGGCTGTGAATAGCCTATAGTTTATCCCAGCCCGCAGAACTTCCATAAAATCGCTGGCGTCGAGTTAACAAATGCAAACACTCGAAACAAATTGAAGATTTTTGACTCGAATAAGCAAGGCAAATAAGCGGACTGAAAACAACCAAATTCAGAAACTGTTCAGAAAAATGCAGCCTCGTCGATTGCGATTGAAGAGTAACAAACCGTGAGGGCTGCTTTGATCAGTACAAGGACTATCAATTCCAAGGATACGTTAAATAACATATACATATACCTTTCAAGCTATCTTCAATTGACAAAATCTATTCATAAATAGTCGCATGATATCTAAATCCTTTTCACATCAAATTTTTATACAAGCGTTCGCGGTCCACTGGAAAAGTTACCCTGCTGATTTTTATTGCCTCTATTTGTGAATTCAGGAATTCTGCCAGTTAAATTACTGTACTTTAAATCAGTTGCATCTTTGCTACATGATGTTGACAATCAGCATGCTCCACCCAATATCTCAAATCTATTTACTCGCTCGAAACAAATTCATTTCCTATTCCACGCAGTCTGCAATAGCTGAAAACTTCCATGTAGAAATGTCGAGAACAAACCAACGGTTATTGTCCTTTTCTAGAATTGTTACAAAAATATGGAATGGTATCCCCCCTGAAATTTGCCAGCTTAAGAATACACACTTTAAACGTAAATGGAACGAATTACTTCTGAAGTTTCATAAAATTGAGGACATGAATGTTGATATGTGCTACATCAATCTTTCGAAGTATATGGCTTTTCTTTAACAGTTAGGTACAATACCTCAGATCATTTCTTTATTCATTTTTTTATTGTCGTTTTTTGCTTGTGTAATTCTTGTAAATTTTTAAGTGTCTTTGTTTACTTGTGAGAGAGAGTAATAATGTCGCAGTGTAAGTGGCCCGCCTAGAATAGCAATGCTAACTGCGGGCCACCATGGTCTTGTTTGAATAATTATGATTTGTTTCTAAATAAAGTTGTAAATAAAGTTATTGTAGGATGTCACGCGTGTTACAGTTAGATAACAGGTTTCTTACATTTCCTCACCTTTTTAAAAACCCCCGCCATGACTAAGAAGGCGCAGAATCCCAGAATAAAGATATTTTTGCAGTCTCGGAAGCAATTATCCATCTGCCAATACAACACCGCAGGGAGACTGCCAACCTCGAAGAAAGAAAAGTAAAAAATAGCGTTGTCAAGGTCCTCTTTAATTTAACGTTCATTATTGTCGAGAAATAACAGGATGAAGCCGTAAATAATGAATTACAATACCTGATCGGCGATATCCTTAAGCACGGTCAACAGGACATTTATAGTTGGATTGGCGTCAGCAGGCCATCTCAGTAAATCAATGAATGTCCATGCCAAATTGTGTCCGTGAGACAAAACACCAGTTACATGCGTTTTCAAAAATTCAGCGTGTTCTCCTTCCACCTGTTGACGTGAAACAGAGTTTGTTAATTTCCCTGCACCAGAAAGACTAATCCTAACTATTCTTGAAAGCGAGCCATGCAAAAGTATATCAGTAAGCGTGATACTTTGAAAGTACTTATGGCCCCTGATTATCTGAATCATAAAGAAGTTTCGGCTTTCTACCTTCTTCATTAAAACTTCACCAATACAAAATTCAAAATTTGAGAATATTTGTTAAATTTGTAAATTTCGAGTTTTTAGCCTCTTAACTGTTGGTCTTTACGTTGTATATTTGTGTATACAGATTTACAGTATAGTGTAAGGCCCCTGCATTCTTGTTAGTTCATCTTTGGGGAAACCTATGCAAATTTCCTTTTGAAGGTTGTCAGCCATGAAGTAATTAGCGTTTCAAATAAGAGTTTATTCCACTTCACTAACGTGTAGAATTATTTTAATCAATTAATGTTGTCAGACTTGCGCTGTATCAAGGAATTGTAATTGTAACTTTGAGGAACTCCGTCTATAGCCCAGACATACCAAACTGATCCCTTCAGTAACGTATTTGGTCCTGCTTTTGCCATCTGTCTTCAAAGTTATCGTTGAACATGTTGAAACAAACTTACCTTCGACTTCACCTTGAAATGAGGGATGTTAGTTTTGGAGGAATCCATACCGTCGGTGATAACGGACATGTATTTTACAGGCATCTTTCTTGCTTTGTCTTGGTGTTTGTAATACTTCTGTCTTTCCCGTCTATCAAAAAATGTAAAAGATTGTTTTTTAAGACACCATTCATAGTTATTTTGTACTTAAGAAATGGGAGGTCGAAAAGTTCTCTATAAAGAAAGGATTTATAGATTGTGGAATGAAAGGCTGAGAGGTTTAGAGGACAAAGACAAAGGAAAGTTGATGATATATTAATATCATTCACTTCCATTGCAATTAAATATTATCGCACTAAACCACACAAGTGCAGTAAATCCGTCACTTACCCTTGCTGTTGGAGATGAATGTTTTTTTTCTCAATCCACGTCACCCTGTGAGCTTTTCCTTTTAGTTTACAGATGTGCTCATTTATCATGGTGCATACACCACACTTCGTGAAGCGATTTACCTGAAGTTTGCAAAACACAAGCGAGAGAGGACCTCTCATTAATTTCTGGTATCATCATAGTAGGTATTCTCAGATAGTATTCGTTTCCCGTTTTTTTTTTTTTTTTGATTGACAAAAACAACCACAGAATTATAGCAATACTTCCATGTGGTCGACTTAAATCTGACACTGTACTCACAAGGTGCCGAAAGAGGTATTTCTGAAAATCAGCTCCAACAATGCAAGTGTACATAATTTACTTCAGAGTGAATCGAAAGGCTACTCAAATAGTTATGTCTTTTAATTAGCGAAGCCATGTAGACCTCTTTTATTATGATGGCCAAATAGAATATTCTTTTTTAATGTTAATAAGCCTTTGTAGTCTCGCTACAAAGAGCAAATTTAAAAAGAATTTTTGTTCCAAAATGAGGGCAGTAGGTTAATTAACATGACGACAAAATAATGTAAAAGTGGTCTATTTGGTAGGGGAGACTGTGTAGGAAGGCGGGCGAACATCAGAGGACGATCTCTGATATAATTTTGGCGTGATTACGTGCTCGTGACCCAGCACACTGTAACTATGGCATCTATGTTATTGTCTGGCAATGGAAAACTGCTTTTTCATGTAACATCATCATGCAAATTGCAAAAATAATACCTACATTTATTTGCAATCGCTTAGAGAGGATTTCTTTCTATTACCCTTTTTATGGTTCAATGATATCGATTGAAGCATACCTTTGGTATTATAACGTCTTTAAAATTTGTCCTCCACATGTAGCGGAACTGGGAATACCCTAGCCGTTTACCATTCCTGTGAATCTTCTTCATTTCTTCCTCGTACATTCTGTACACTTTTTCTTTAGTCAAACATGATGGTAGGTGCATTTTGTTTTCATTGGGCATACTGTCAGCCATTGTCTTAACAAATTTTTGAAACCACGTTTTGGCGGATAGAACGGTTTTTGAAGTTCAGTAGCGTCCGGGCCGTGCACTTGCCACTGTTGTTCGACCATGTTCAGAATCTTTTTTGAGATTAAAGAACCTGAAATACGGTGCGAGTGCAAAGTATTGTAAGTAAAAGCATGTCAACTTGAAGCACAAATCATATGAGTTAGAAAGCTACTTGATTCACATCTCACCTTCCATTACTTATACCATAACATCTCTTCCAGGCTTCTTGACAAACACCTTTTCCATTCACTTTGTACTGGTAGGATAGTTTTCCACTATCTTCTATACTTTTATTGAAATAGAGGTAGTCAAGATTGAACGCCCTCTGTTCTTCTTCCGTCTTCTCCCAAAATAAGTTCAAACACTCTTCAATCTCCTCGCAGGCCAAAACAGTCGTGAGACAATTCTTGTTGCAACATTGCTTCCCCGACAGAAGTTGATTCACGTAGGAGCTGCTGGTGAATCGGCTTTTCTTCGTTTTTTTCTCTTGATTTGGTCTTTTTCGTTTTTCTCTTCTTTCCGCAGGCTTAACGACTGCGATTTCGTCGGAAGAAATTTCACCCTGAGGATAATTTTTAAAAGGACCACATCTTATTGCACTGCGATATAATTTCGAGCCCTTTCGTAGCTCAAATCGCGGTCCATGGCTTAACGTTACGAACAGCAAATTGGTGGCATTCCCACCTTCCTTTTGGCTGATCTGAACTCACGGGCGAATCACACTAATAAGATTCTAGGACAACTGTTTGCAATGGTTAACTCAGTCTACCTGTTGGTCACTTAAGCCTAATAATAGACCTCAGTATCTCTATCATTTCTCGGTTTATCCCATCGTATTAACTTTCCTTCTGGATAGTACCCAAAGTTACGAACACCTGTTTTCACCCTTTTTCCTGCGTCTGCATCTTACTGTTCAGACGCCTCCTTTGGTTAATAAGAGGCATGTATACGGTTATCACTGTTAGATTAATTTTTCACACAGAAATATTCGTTTCTCATTCGACACTTAGAATGTACGAACCGTATCAGAAGTGCTTTCATAATCGGAGCTGTCGTCGTTCGACTCCTCTAATTCGTCTCTCTCCTCGTGATCTCCTGAATCCTGTTGTGAGCAATAATAGTGTTGCGAGCACTTCAGTTAAAATTGTCAAATGTTCAATTCCTAACTAGGTGAATAATTAGGAAGTGTGAGATCTGAATAATACTAAAGAGAAACTGGAAGACAAGAAATTTGAGGCGTATGGATAACTCAGGGCAAGAAATAAATGTGTACGTCAATTACAAGTTACGTCAATCGAATGGGTCATGAACAAAGACGAAGTGTAAACAGTCACAGTTTACCGTCAGCAATTCACTGTATTCCTTTCAATTCCAGTTAGTTTTTAAAAGAAAAACTAGACTAAGTATACTGAACACTTCCTAGTTTCAAAGTAGTCATCACTGGGCTCGGTTTTCAACTTCATTTTTCTTGAATGTAAAAATAACTTCCGTAACACGACAGCCGTCTCAACTTACACTGCTGCAACTTCCCTTGAGTCGTTGAACATTCTTCTTTTCTATGACAGCTGTACTCCTGTAAATAAAATAAAAAGGTGGGGATGAGGTTTAATGAACACACTCATTTTAAAGACTAACATTTATTTGCCGCACTTAATAGATTCTGACAAAAGCGTATATACCTGATAATCGCCACCACGTTATTCTTCTCAAGTTAAATCCCATTGATGTTTGGTAGCGAAATACAGCCTTTGCTGTATGCAAACGAAACACTTCTATGAGTACTGAAAACACGTTTGTTCCAAATTGCATTAATAGTTACAGAGGCGTTTTACGTCTCCATCATCTACACAATTACCGTGCACCGTCTTTGCCCGGTGCGAGTAGCTAAGAGAAATGGATCGTTGTCTAGAATGAACGGGCCAATAGTCATTACCGATCAATCCATTGCACAAAATAATTGTGGACCCTGCATTGGCTATCAAGGATATTGCGATAAAGGCACATGAAAGAAAAGCCAATAGTATAAAAACTCTTACCACTATGGTTCATCGTTCTTCACGCAAGTTGCCTTCGTTCATTCCAAGTTGCTTAGCGAGTTAGCTGTGTTATGATAGATCGATTATCTGCCACCGGACAGAAATTTCTCAACTCGATGTCGATAGGAGGAGGACAAGGACTGTTTCTTGGTTGGGCCACCCATAGGGTGGCACGTGTACGACAGAGTCCACCACTTGGCCCTTTGGCGGGAATCTTAATTTATGACAATTCTATTAATATATTCTGATGTAATTTTATCGTAAGAAGAAACAAAAGTTACTTGTTCTCAATACAATACCCGATACCCCAGACTGAAAGGTCGAGTTTGTTTTTCTAAAGATTTACTTTACGGGGACTCAACCAGTTTCAATATTCGGGTTTTGGAAAATGACCTT
>NC_090873.1:22665191-22670191 GCF_036669935.1 Montipora foliosa
CAATGAGAAATTCAGCATAGGAAAGTGCTGTTTGTTGTTTCTGAGTAGAGTTCAGACTAAAACAGACTACATTTATGTAATAGAGCAGATTAATACAGCCCTAGGCTGCTAGCTGGATACCAGACCTGAAGTACCGGTAAGTGTCATTCGATCAAATAGATTGCTGTGTTTCTGTTTGCTACATTGATCAGTTTCAATGTAATCTTTAACAGTATCTATAATATTAAATTATTATTGCAAAATAGATTGCATTTGAAATAATTTCTTGTATGTGATAGTCAATTTTTGACTTTTTTTATCAAAAGGCACAACCAGTCTCTTTTTAATCATTGTTGTTTTACCCTAATGAATTCTGTCTTTCTTGGGTAATCAGTCCAGTTTTTACTGTTGTTATCTGAGGGCAGAACCAATTTTGTAATTATTATTGTTTTGTACTAATGAGTTCTGTCTCTCTTGGGTAGTCAGTCCAGTTTGGACTGTTCTTATCTAAAGGCAGAACCAATTTTGTAATAATTATTATTTTGTACTAATGAGTACTGTCTCTCTTGGGTAGTCAGTCCAGTTTTGGACTGTTGTTATCTGAAGGCAGAACCAATTTTGTAATAATTATTATTTTGTACTAATGAGTTCTGTCTCTCTTGGGTAGTCAGTCCAGGTTTGGACTGTTGTTATCTGAAGGCAGAACCAATTTTGTAATAATTATTATTTTGTACTAATGTGTTCTGTCTCTCTTGGGTAGTCAGTCCAGTTTTGGACTCTTGTTATCTGAAGGCAGAACCAATTTTGTAATAATTATTATTTTGTACTAATGAGTTCTGTCTCTCTTGGGTAGTCAGTCCAGTTTTGGACTGTTGTTATCTGAGAGCAGAACCAATTTTGTAATAATTATTATTTTGTACTAATAAGTTCTGTCTCTCTTGGGTCGTCAGTCTAGTTTTGGACTGTTGTTATCTGAAGGCAGAATCAATTTTGTAATAATTGTTATTTTGTACTAATGAGTTCTGTCTCTCCTAGGTAGTCAGTCCAGTTTTGGACTGTTGTTATCTGAAGGCAGTACCAATTTTGTAATAATTATTATTTTGTACTAATGAGTTCTGTCTCTCTTGGGTAGTCAGTCCAGTTTTGGACTGTTGTTATCTGAAGGCATAACCAATTTTGTAATAATTATTATTTTGTACTAATGGGTTCTGTCTCTCTTGGCTAGTCAGTCCAGTTTTGGACTGTTGTTATCTGACGGCAGAACCAATTTTGTAATAATTATTATTTTGTACTAATGGGTTCTGTCTCTCTTGGGTAGTCAGTCCAGTTTTGGACTGTTGTTATCTGAAGGCAGAACCAATTTTGTAATAATTATAATTTTGTACTAATGAGTTCTGTCTCTCTAGGGTAGTCAGTCCAGTTTTGGACTGTTGTTATCTGAAGGCAGAACCAATTTTGTAATAATTATTATTTTGTACTAAAGAGTTCTGTCTCTCTTGGGTAGTCAGTCCAGTTTTGGACTGTTGTTATCTGAGGGCAGAACCAATTTTGTAATAATTATTATTTTGTACTAATGGGTTCTGTCTCTCTTGGGTCGTCAGTCTAGTTTTGGACTGTTGTTATCTGAAGGCAGAATCAATTTTGTAATAATTGTTATTTTGTACTAATGAGTTCTGTCTCTCTTGGGTAGTCAGTCCAGTTTTGGACTGTTGTTATCTGAAGGCAGAACCAATTTTGTAATAATTATTATTTTGTACTAATGAGTTCTGTCTCTCTTGGGTAGTCAGTCCATTTTTGGACTGTTGTTATCTGAGGGCAGAACCAATTTTGTAATAATTATGATTTTGTACTAATGAGTTCTGTCTCTCTTGGGTAGTCAGTTCAGTTTTGGACTGTTGTTATCTGAAGGCAGAACCAATTTTGTAATAATTATTATTTTGTACTAATGGGTTCTTTCTCTCTTGGGTAGTCAGTCCAGTTTTGGACTGTTGTTATCTGAAGGCAGAATCAATTTTGTAATAATTGTTATTTTGTACTAATGAGTTCGGTCTCTCTAGGGTAATCATTTCAGTTTTGGACTGTTGTTATCTGAAGGCAGAACCAATTTTGTAATAATTATTATTTTGTACTAATGAGTTCTGTCTCTCTTGGGTAGTCAGTCCAGTTTTGGACTGTTATTATCTGAAGGTAGAACCAATTTTTGGTAATCATTATTATTTTGTACCAACTGGTAATTTTGTCTCTCTTGGGTACTCAGTCAATTTTCTATGTACTTGTGTAACCTGAAGGAATATCAGTTAACATGAATATCCTTAATTGTGTTTTCTTTGACACAGGGCCAATCCGCAAGTGATAGTATAGTCAAATCGCTAGTGACGAATCGTGATTGTGAAAGAGAAGAGCGGACCATTGAAAACAATAGCTAACAATTATAGAAAAACAGGGAAACACTTTCCGTTTTATCAACATATATTCCCCTCACATGTTCTCCTCGACCAAGTCCCAACATGATCAACCATTTGGGAGATCATCGACCCCTTCCACTCCTTTTTGGAGGAGTAACAAAAGGAGAGAAACTAAAGCTGGTAGCACAGTTCCATGAAGGAAAGGGACAAAGTGTAACTCTGTTGACGGCTATTAAGAAAAAGGAATTGGACAAACCTCTTTGGTTAGGCATTGTAAAGGGAATTATCTGTGAAATTCTAGACAACGATTTAAAGTCGAATAACATTGTGTTAGAAAAGCAAAATGAAGTGCAGTGGAATCCTGTGATAATCGACTTCGGAAAAGTCCAATTCATAACAGATCCAAAACCACTTTTGTCTCTGAAGGCTTCAAGTCAAACACTTTTTTTCAAGAGACGCTATCCCCATATCACTCCTGAGAGTTGCTAAACGAGTAATTTTGGAGAATCCGGGCTGATAAGTCGAAAATGAAGACCCCGGGGCAAACGCCCTTCGATCGATGAACTCATGGCTGTGTTGGAATAGGAGAACGCCCTGGGATTACCAGAAAAAAATAGTATTAATGCACCACTTTTGTTTTTGTTACAGTAGCTTACAGTTATCGCTAAGTCTTTTTCGTTCTATCAAGGACATTACCTGAAATGACATTGACATCTCGTACGAGTTAATCTCATAAACAGAATGTAATTTTTAACGTTAAATTCCTCGTTTTGGATTGCTAAAGATGCCAATATACAAAGCTTACGTAAATTGAAAATAACTGAACTCAAAAAGCGAGTTGTTATGCGTATTTGCCACAGTGTTGGGGAATTTTGCGAGCGAGAATTACTTTAAAATCCTCGCGAGAATTGCTGCACGCCACACGAGCTACGCGGGGCAAAGTCTCTGGAAAACGTTCCCTGAATGACGTTTTGTGGATTTATGCTTCTTCCTTGTGACTTAAAAGGTGTAAAAAAAAGTAACCAAATATTTCAGAAGCGGACTCTGATGCGATATCTGCGACACCTAAACTTGTGAAATGTGTTCTTGAGTTACACTTAATGATTAGCTAAGGGTGATTTCAGATCACTGTAAGCTCATTTGCATAATTTTTTTTGTCGGCCTAAGCTCGTCATGGAAAGCGGTTACTTCAGTCCGGATGAAGAACAGGAACCAGAGGAAGAAATAAAAAAGCCTAATGGAGAGGAACCAAAGAGAGAAACAGTGCCGTGTGATAACTGCTGCGAGATTGTGAAAGCACTTAAAGCCGAGATCATTTCTCTAAGGAAGAGACAATTGCCTGGTAAGTGGATTTCTAAAAATGAAATTAATTCATTAGTAAAATTACATTTGTACCCCTGAGTTTCTTAATTATATAGTTCAGTTGATCCAGTGTATAATACTAATCTGTAACGGCCGTAAAGGCAAGTTGGCTGAGGAATTTAGGTGGGGGAGCCATTCCATGGCTAACATATTTTCCTGGACTAAAGGGTTTTAACGAATTAATTCTTTTTTACAGCAATTTATATTGTATATTATAAGTAATATCTAAACTGTGGTTACTCCTGTTCAGCTCTCTGCATTATTCAAAATGTCAGCTTCCTAGGGGACATTGTAAAGAAGGCATACGAGCAAACTTCTGCTGGAGCCGAAAATGAGGTAAATGTGACTTTATGAAGCCTGCGAGCTTTTATCTGTTGCTTCCTATAGATATTTATGTACAAAATATAAAATTTCTGGAAACAAACTGGAGTAGGACTGAGTGGCACTTTAATTATGTAGTCAACTTACACAGGCTGGCAATTTTTGTGTATTATTCTGTACCTAGGTAAAACTATTTAACTCTTTTGCAGACTTCTCACAAGGCAGCGGAAACAAACTCCAACTCGGTAGGTTCAACAATCGATGTAATAACCAATTTAGTATTACAATCAAACCGTGCAGTAGTATTAGTAGTATAATCAAACCCGCTATATATGCACAGGCTAGTGTTGAGCAGTTCTGTTCGATTTGAATTTAATGTTTAGGTCGAGAACTTGCCGTCTGGTAATCAAGATGAGAGTAAAAAAGACTACGGTGCAGGCCCTGGAAAACAAAAACTTGTGCCATGCCAGGATCTGGAATCTGCATATCCTCAGCTAAACTTCACTCCATTCACAGTCAATGCGATAAAGATCCCAAGAAATTATACTTGCTGTTAATTGAAGCCTTCTTCATTGAGGAGACTCTGGCAACAAGTCTCGCCCATGGCTCCCGAACACAGACAAGCAAAAGCAGGTGTGCTTAGTAAGGCTCTGAATCAAGATGTGGTGAAGACTTTAAAGGGTAAGGGCATCAGGCAGCAACCTGTAGAAACATACGCACACAAATACACATGATCAGAAATGATGTGTCGGATTTTTGTAATCATATTGCTATAATTGCGATAATAATAAACTGACTACTTTTAAAAGTAATACATACATGTAGTTTACCAATATATATTTATTTTGGAAAGGGCAAAATTGATATTACACTGATGTGAAACTAAATGCTAAAATCATTGGTAAAACTCCCTCAGTACATTTTTCATTTTGG
>NC_090873.1:22692691-22700191 GCF_036669935.1 Montipora foliosa
AGATTCCTAAAGGTTAGGAGCATACTGGTCAGGCTCTGTTGGCAGGTCTGACTGTAAGGGGGGGAGAGTGCTGGAGGTTCGATGATTAAAAAATCGTCCAGGATATGGCAAGCAAATGAGATTAGGCACTTATTGAGGAGAATCCACTCGACTGCATCCGCAAGTTGGGTGAAGATATATGGGGCACCCCACAAGCCAAAGGGGAGACATTTGTCATAGTAATATTGACCGTCCCAGTACATTCCAAAAAGTTCGTAATCAGATGGTTTGAGTGGAACGAGTGGAAATGCAGACTGAATATCCGTTTTAGCAAGGAAGCACCCCAGGCCGAACTTTAAAATTCCCGAATTAGCATTGTCAATGGTTATGTATTGCAGGCCATGGTCGTCCTTGGAAATAGAGTGATTGATACTAGTGACCCCAGACTTGGGGAATGATAAGTGGAAAATAGTTCGAAATTTATTTGTATGTTTCTTAGGAACGAGACCAATGGGGTAGACTTGAAGGTTACGAAAGGGGGGGGGGGGGGGATTGGAGAATGGACCCGCTACACGACCTAGGGCGACCTCCTTAGACAAGTTTTCATGTACCATATCAGGCCGTGCCAAGGCAGTTGGAAGATTCTTAGAAAAGCGTGCAAACCGTAAGCCATTGTAGCCTATGTCAGCCCCATACTTGAAAGTGTTACATAATGTTAAAACTAAAAACTGGTCAGGGTGGTCCTCGAGTGTACTTTCCAACCTTGCCACATTAACGGGGTTTGGGAGGACCGAGGCAGCCCTTTCACTTGGGTCTACGGGAGGACGTGGGATGGGAGGCCCCTGGGTCCTTTTCCCCGTCGCTGTTATGTTTTCTGTCAACCCGAGATCGGTCTTGACAGTGGCACCCATGGTGGGCTCCCCGGCATTTGTTGCAGACATGTTTGTATGGGCAGGGTTCCCGGGTGCAAGACCCGGTGGAGTTGAAGTAATTGCATGTGCCTCTGCTTGCGACCCCGTCAGAGGCTCTGGAGTTGGGTCTCTTAGAAAAAAGAGGATATTCCTGTCTCAGGACGGAAGGTGCAACAGTAAAAACAGTGAACCATAACTGATTATCCAGATTAGACCACACTAGAGACTTGTTAAGACTAGCCTTTTGGCGAAACTTGTAGTCGTAGATGGCCCAACCTAAACTGGCATGGACCCTAGCTGCGTATCTAATTAGGCTAAGATAATGCAGTAGTTCCTGTGAGCGATGGGGGAATTTACGCGTAAGTACCCTTAAGTAAATGGTAAAGGCTTTCCTATTCTTGGTCACTGTCATGACTGAGTTCTCTATGGACAAGACAAGCGGCTCATCCTCCACATTCGATAGGATTTTAGGGAGCAATTTAGACAGTTCAAAAAACTCACCCAACTGGATCTCTTTCACGTAGCTGGCAGGTATAGGATCCGGGAAGGGCGTTGCGTGAAGGCCTGGGTCGGTGAATGTGATGTCTTCGTGGGGGTGGGTGTGGAAAAGGGTGTCCATGACGATTGCACGGAAAGTTTTGGCACTGTTTTGGGTCGACGGTGGAATAACTGATTGGGCTTCAATGGCACCTACCGCGGCCCTAGCGGCTTCGCCAGTGATTTCTGTGGAGGCAACTGCGACAGATTCCTTCACAAGCCGTTGGAGCTCTGCGATTTGAGCCTCGCTAAAAATACTGTTACGATCCTGGGGGAGTTCTATCTGATTGTGCAAATCGAGACCTGAGGCTTCGCCGTTGGGCCCACTTTCTGCGTTATTGACTGGAACAGACCAAAGGCTGGTAAGCCTTTTTTCCAAGGTACTTCGCTGGCCCATTGAAGGTAGATTATTCTGCTGGCAGAGACCACGAAGATCGGAAATTGGCAAAGCGTTTAATACCACCTAAACACCAGGGAGTATCAATTTGACAGAATTTGTATGGATAATTGGGAATTTCAGTGTGGATACTTAAAATTTCAGTGCAGATGCTTGAACTGAAGTGTTTTGGTTTGAAGCCAAACAGAAATGACGCAGTCCCGAAGTTCAGGGACTTTGATATGCTAGTCCTTAAGCACGTGGCACCAAGAATGTGACTGGATAATAGTGTGCATGGTGTGATGTTCACGTGAGTCAAGCTCGCTCTGTAACGAGAGAACGCATTATAGCCTTAGCTCAATTACAAATCCCTTACAGAGGTCATGGTTGTTGTCACATTAACTTTAATTTATAAGGGTTCATAAATTGGCTTCAACAGAACCTATAGAGTAATGCAGCTGTAAATAAATATTAATTAATGCGTTATGTTAAGCGAAGTAAGATGATTTTGTAAGTAGCTTGTGACACGAAGTCGTATTGTTAGCAGCTAACAAAGAGCATTGCAAGTAAAGTATTGTAAGTAGTGTATTGTATATAGTGCAGTGTAGTGTTTGTAGTGCAGTATTTGCTTCGAAATAAATTTTAAAAGATAAAAAAAAGGAAGAAAAAAAATTGCGTCAACAATGTCTGTAACGTACCTTGCGTAAATGCTTGTCCTTCCACGTCCTCATCCTCATCAGCACCACCAGCACCACCGCCGGGACCTCCTTCAAAACCCACGCGACGTCGAATGGCTTTGGTCCATTAACGCACTTTGTGCGACAAAGGTTTGACCAATGCTTCTTTCATGGCCGGCGGAATGTCCTCTACCATGAGGAGAGCGGCTTCTCTGGCAGCCAGATGTGCAGCTTTGATCACTTGAAAATTATCTGTCAAACGTTCCTTGTACACTTGCTCCAACTGATGGAACCGTTCCGGATCCACCAACACACGTTTTTGAAACCCAGGAATGACTTCGTTGTCACCGCTCATCGTGGCATGTCCCAGCATTCGTGCAATGCCTCTTTTTTATAGTAGAGGGTTTGTTTCTCTTCACGTTCTCTGTCCAAATGCCCTTTCAATTAACGTACTTGATTTTTCAGATCACCCAACTTTCGTTCGAGTTGAATTAGGTCTTTATTTCGTTTTTGAAGTTGGTCGGTCAATTGACGTATGACCTAGCATTGTTCACGTTCACGATGTTGAAGATGTCGGATCTGTTCTTTCATTGCACAAATCGAACGAGGACCATACGTCCATGTATCACACCATCCATCGTCCATCGTCCAATGATGACAGACCGTATGCAATCCTTGCCAGAACTTGATCACAATAACACCTCATGACCCATTGATGATCTTTTATGGACTAGAAACTCGTCCACCTCGCAGGCAATGGTTGCACAGCGTGTTCAAACCTTGCCAAAGACCACGACCTTGCTGACTCATCATGATCTGACCACGCTTTTTCAAGGAATGTTTACGACGGGTCATCTCTCTCAAAGCTTGTTGATGTGGTCGTAACTTGGTCTGGGTGGACGACGATATGAAAATCTGCTCACAGAGCGTGTTTATGACTAATTGGCTCAAAGCATTGATCTGATCGGCATTGGCCGATTGCAATCGTTTGCGACGTGTCTGATGATCTGCTGCTTTCAAGATACTCCAACGAAACTGGAGTTGACGTCTGATACGCCAAGACATGATGAGAAGATGAGAAGATCCTCGGTTTTTGGACAGGTTCCCTTTATACTTAATGTCGACCTCATTGTCAGGTGGCCGCTTCTATTCTTTTTTTGACGCCGTAACCGGCCGCGGCTTCTACACCTCCTAATGCTGCTGCTTTCCCTGCCGCAAATCAGACCAGGAATTGCCAAAGGTAAGAATGGAAGAATGCCTCCACGTTGTAGTCGTTTTCGAACGCCTGGACGCACTTTCTTCTTCTTTGTACCATCACACGTTTTTTTCCACGGGGGTGTTAAGTCCTGTGGTAAGTGCAGCTCCCATTCTTTTATACCATCTGTCTTTGCCCAGTATGCTAGGGGCATGATATCGCAGATACAGGAACTCATTGTCATTCGTACACCACTGTCGGACCATCCCGCTGTGTCACATGACTGAACAACCGGAATCGGTCGTCAGAGGAAGGATGAAGATCGATCATGAGGTACCCGTAACAACAAACTCAGGCGCAAGATTGATTAGAGGGCATGGCATTCAAATCTTGAAACAAAAGACGACGGACTTGATTGCCCACCATCCAATCATTCCCCACTAAATTGTACGGGGAAAATCCTTCTAAAAACTCTTCCATGGTCCATCCTCAGGCTCGTTCTTTTAAAAATAGCAAAGCATAATGACCACAGGCCATACTGGGGCCACGACTTCACATGCTCCATCTTCCGCCCAGAGTCCTAACCAATGTTTTCTGATTTGCCTCGTGGATCCATGTTTACAATATATGCAGGTCGCGTTGTACGGTTGGGACAGAATGCTAACCCATCAGAAGGATGCACGCCGTGGAAGACACGTTTCAGGATTGTCCAATGCCAAATGATAGAGGGCAGCGTCACTCAATGGTACAGATTCCATGTTATATCCTTGGGGTTTATCGATGCATGTTATGCAGAATCCCACCCTTGTCGTCAATCTGGAACACATTCTCGAACTCACCCCATACCACTACCATCAGGTTCTTGTTAGGGTTCGCACGAAAATCGATTTCCAAACGGATATTGCCGGCTTGTCTGAGGTTTCGATATCCTGGAGCATCGGCGTCTCCATTGGATACATTGTTAAAGGCAAACAACGTACAATTCTTGCCCTGCCCCCATCCACTGGGTTGGTTCAAGCTGGGACAATGATTCGGCAACCAACCACTGACTTCTAAGAAACGATGGTATCCCATCAGATCTTTACGGCCATTGGCTCCATTCAATCCATTCAATTCCAAGGTTGTGTATGGATATTCTTCGCCGTCAATGACTTGATGAGGCCGGATCACCCCAAATTTCTGGAAAGCGAACGGGTAATACTCTAAATCGCCTTTGAAGCCCCGACTGTCCAACAACCCCACAATCACCTGGCCCACAAACACGTTGTCTTCCGTGAACTTGGTGGTCTGTCCATCGAATGAAAACGTACGGATCTCGCTTCGGACCACTGGATAATTGGCCCAACGTTCTTTGACTTTTCTCTTGGCCTGCAGCGCATTGTAGAAGGATGGGTTCAGCGAGAAACAGCAGAGATGCAGCGTCACTTTGAGGTCGCCTTTACTCAATGTCACTTGATGTTTGACACCCACACCACTGGTATTTGTTCCAAACAAAAAGAACTCGAGCCGGTTGCAAAACAATTCCAAGACGATCTCCACCCCAGGCACCAGCATGCGTCCTGTGTGAAAGGCTTCCAGATGTGGATGCACGATCAAGGTGGCTTTATTGTTGTTGTAGAATGGTACGGTGGCCGTTTTCAAGGGAGTGGCATCACAGTGTCCCCATCCATTTGTTGTGCAAATATCATCGGCAGCTCCACCGGCAGTTAAGTGTTCTGTCACGTTCAAATAATTCACCCAACGTTGAAGCGACAGCAAGGTGTCCCCCTCATCTCGATTGTAATTCAGCAGCGTGTCCAAAAAGGCATTGTAAGCATGCGTATCGGTCTGTTCGCTCATCAAAGTGCCATTGAACCGTAGATTCATCTGTTTGAAGAGCGTGTAATCCAGATTGTTAGTCACATAGACAAATCAGGTATTGTTGGCATCTGAAGCTGCGTTGGCATCAGCACGATGCAGTTCATCTATGCCGAATTCAATTTCAATTCCACTTCCAAAAAACTCCGGTTCAAATCAACAAAATCGTCCAAGGCTGGGATCGAAAAGGGAATGGGCGTGATCCCCGTACTGGATGGACTGTACTTCATGTTGCAATACCCTTGTCACGTTGGCGGACGGGACTGTAAACGCATCCAAACTCATTGTTTCTTCCTTCTTCGTCTTTGAAGTCTTCGGGTCAAGAACGGGACTAAGGCGTACTCAGGAGGACGAGACACTGCTCTTAACCACTGACCTGAGGTGGATGGTCGGTGCCTTTTATACTGAAACCTGACGTCCATTACCGACTCAATGCCCGTTGACGAAGTGTTCATGAATGTGTTCATGTTCGATTAAGATGTCCGAGACTTTGCATTTGGCGTTTTTATAGTTGTGCTGGCCTCCTGCTTTCACCCCAGCTTTGATCAGCATGCCGACTTTCCATTTAACTCCTCGTTTCAAGGTTTATTTGATTACTTCTCCAACAACACCTAGGGATTTCCCACTGGAAGTCGTACGAAGTCCAGATTGCAAATATTCCAAAACCACAGGCCCCATCTTGATCGCGTGCAGCGGGAGGATAATGCGGTGTCAGACTTCCGCCTCTCATGTTGATGCTTTGTATTTGCGTACAGGCGACCGGTTTTTGTATGTGCGCCCCACAACGACGAAATTGAAAGGTGATGATGGTCTTGCCTTTTCTAAATGCGACCACCAGATGTCCACTGCTTTCGGCCAAATTGACTTCGATCGCGTCCAAGTACAGGCGACGTAATGGTAACCACTGGATGTGTAGAGGTTCGAAATACACGGTGCCCACACCGCTATGCCAGTAATAGACTTCTCGTACTAAAAGATGTGACGCATCCCCCACAATGATACTGTTCACCACATCTGAATACAGGAGCAAGGATCTCAACATCTGGGTGACGGCCTGTTCGAAAGCTTTATTGAGATTTCGAAACTTCCACTCCACCATCTGACTCAGGACGAGTTTGTTGTCCGATCCAAAGGGGACAGACCACGGATGATTTGTAGGCCATTTAGTTGAACTCACACGGGTCATTTTCTGGGCATCCTTGTGGTAGAGGGAATATTCGAGATTGGTACCCAAGTTGTAGGATCCATCCTTCTTTTTCGTCAACCATCCCAAGGGTAAGGCCACATGCTTCTGAATGCAAAATCAGATGCCGGCTGAGATGATATTGCATAAGGTCTTCTGCTCCATCACGGCATCCTCTTCTTCCCAAGGAAACGTCACCCGTCGATGGTCAAGCACACTTCCACCTCTAATGTTTTGGAGCCTCGTGTTTCTTTGCCATTCCATCTGATGACCTGCACATCAAAAACACTGTTGGAGCATATTGTTACTAATTACCCGCGGACTTTCACTTTTACTGATGTTATACCTTGCTCAACAGTGGCAGATCATGACGCTCCGTTCGCATATATTAATGTTAGAATTCCTCGATTTAAACCTCGATTTAAATACATTCGAAATGAAAAGAATCTAAGCGAACGTGCATTTCAGGAAGACTTTTCTTTGCTTCCCTTAGATGTGTTTTACGGATTGGATTGTGCGGATGACATGGTAGACGCCATGAACTCGCTCATCAGGGATTGTATTGATCGTCATGCCCCATTAAGAAGAACAAAGGTTACTCGCCCTCCAGCACCCTGGTTACAGAAGGATGAGATTCGCCTGTTACAATCAGAAAGAGATCACCTGACGAAGCAAGCGCATGAGAATGGAAGCGAAGCGTCATGGAATGCCTTCAGAGATGTCCGTAACAAAATTAAAAGTGTCGTTAATAAGGCAAGAAGATCATTTTTGTCCAAAGCCCTGTC
>NC_090873.1:22705191-22712691 GCF_036669935.1 Montipora foliosa
TAAGCAAACAAAGAGAACGACAACAGAAAAGAAGAAGAAGATGTTACTTCAGATGGACTGGACTAAAGAGGAAGAATAAATAAGATAATTAAGAGTGATTGTCCGAGAAAACCGGGCGGGGGCAAAAGATGGGGGTCCGCCGATTTCCACCAAATTTTCAGCAATAAAGGACTATCCGATTGCATGATGAACTGTGGTATTTAAAGTTTTCTTGAGACTTTTTCTGTAGAGATAGACCACCCCCCTCGGTTTTGGCCCGTGATCGGCATCGGAGACATTAAAATCTAAGGCCAAACTTCAGCTGCTCCAAACAAAAAATCGTTTTCTCTTTTTAAGTTTTAATATATTACTCGGAAAATTCATCTAGTGAGCTAGAATTTCTGAAGTTTTGAGACAAATCTGGCGAGTTTTGAAATTTTGACCCGTACTTGAACTTTACAATCTAAAGCCGCTTAATTCACGATTTAAAAATTCATCAACTTTGAAGTCCTTTTTCTCCAAAGTGCGGCAGTTATTTTTTATATAAATTACATTTTTCGAAAGCCCTATGCATGGGCTTTGCAAATCTGCAAAGTTAAAATTGGGATCTAAAATAAAACAAACGCGAGCAGCTTCCAAATTTGGCAAAAATAGCATTCTGGATTTGCGTGATTGCGTGAAGTGTTTACTTCCGGTCTGTCGTAGGTTGCATAATAACTATCCGCTTCCATTTCATTGGACTCAAACTTCGGTTTTTGATATATATATCAACTACAGCTAGCGTATTTTATCAAATTAAAGTTTCCTAGCAAAGAAACTTCCAAGAATTTCGACTCTGATACAATGAAAAAACCAGTTTATTATTTTGGAGCTAATTTACATATAAATTTTATCTTACAATTTCTAGCCTTTTGAGTTTATAAAATATACCAATAAAGCTTTTCCCTCTCTGATAAACTGGGCTACAAATTTTCGTAAACAATAATACTTGTAGCATTCCGATATTTTTTGTCGTTAATAATAACGCAAAAAAAAAAATATCGGAATGCTACAAGTATGATAGCGCAGTAGATTATTGCATTCACATTGATAACATAATAATTCTCTTGTATGGCGATATTAATGAAAAGGTAAGGTTGTCAACACTGAGCTGGAAAACCTGATCATCTAACTTTAATTTTTCATTCTAAGTGAAAGAAAAAATGAAAGAGATAAATGGAACATAAAATGAAATAGTCTCTTTACTTTTCCAGTCTTCTTGCGATAACATGCAAGTGTTCATTTTTCTGTGAAATGCAGTTGTTTCTCCTTTACCATAATACACCTATTTCCAAACAGGTCAGTCATCGCCAAAGTTGACTAAAACGCGAAAATCCAATCTAACAAGGCGACATAAATGAAAATAAATGACCTGTCGCATTGATATCGCCTTTGTCCTTTATCAACCACTAACTTTTTTAAATAGTTGTGTTCAAACTAAAGACTAAGATCTTTTGCAGGAGCATGCACGTAAGAACTCTTCGATTGGTTCTATGTATGTTCTTTTTCTTTTCTTCGACCCTTCGACCATGATTTCCAGAGATTCGCAAATGCTTTGCAACTGCACTACCTTGAGGCTATTCAGCTCCCCATCACGAGACAAATGGCACAGATTTTTCCCCCCAGCTGTAACAGGATGGCTGGGCGCATTCATGTCTTGAGAAACAGCATTTCTAAGGCTTTCTAATGACTCCTCAGCTTCCAAAGCTTCTATATCTTCATCTAGTAGCTCTATTTCCTCCCCGTTCGATTGTTGTTGCTTGCGTTTGGTGGACAGACGCGAGAAAAAACCTTTGATTTGTTTTGCTGTCCTCCATTCCTCTGGCTTGAAAAGAGGCTTTCCATTGCTGTCCTTAGCTTGTTTCATTTCTCTCGAAACTTGGGCTGGATCTGCTTTGAGGCCTGTTTCCGCACCTAAGTCAAAATGTTCGATGAGAAAAACCTTGGCCTTCTTTCCCATTTTTGTCCACGTCCTTGTTGTCTTTAGCGCCCATCCAATTGTCTGTTCATTTTCCACGCTCTCGATCTCATCTTGCTCTTGGCTTTGCCGCGGCTGGACAGTCTTTTCAGTTCTTCCAACAAATTTTACTCCAGTTACCTTGTCAGCCCACCTTTTCCTTACAGAATCATACATGGATTCTTTCTCGGTTTTCCTTAGGTGCTTCCCTGTGTCCATGTGTTCTTCTGCCTCTGCTCTGGTCTTGAAAGTTAAAATGCAATCATTTTCATTGCATGAGTAGATGTCATGCTTGTTAACCGAGTCTTCCGCTTGTCGTACAGCTACTGAACCGAGCTCTCTGGTACGGGAACTAAACTGCTGGATAATCTCTAATCCAGTTTCCTGTTGAGGCTGAACTTTAAGATCCTCGTACTTGATTAGACGTCCTGTTCCGATCTTGAAACTTCGCCACGCTCGAATTCCATTTTTCTCGTAAGAGAAATTGTTCAAAAGACTTATCCCTGGAATCTTGTTATCTCCTCCATTATCTCTCAGGGGATTTACTTTCGCCACAGCAGCTCGACATCCTTTTAGGCCACCATGTGACTCGAGGGCTTCTTTCATATTCTCGGCAGTAGTTACATCGTGCTTTTCGTTTACCCACCTTCGGATATGACCTTTCATTGGGGCAATCTTGCGGTCGCATATGTCTTTTCCTGCCTGAGGATCCGAGAAGTCGTATCTCAATGGGGTGATACCGGTTCTCTTTCCAATATATGGTAGGCTCAGAAGGAGAGGACCATTGTGGTAGCACGAAGCATTATCCGAGCGAATGTAAGCTTTTTTGATGGAAGGATAATCTCGTCTGACAGCAAGAAACAGGTTTTCGACGATGGAGATTACTGAAAAGGCATCTTGAACACAGACATCAAAGAGATGCACATAGCACTCAACGTTGTATTCTCCATCCCTTTTGGTGATCAATGCAGACACGTGCCAACCTCTTCCCTTCTTACCGTAGAAGTCGCTCATTCGCTCTCGATACTGCAGGGGCAAGAACTTCATAGCCCAGTCCATAATGATAAGGCAGACTTCTTCAGTAAGATTGGAGAGGGCTTCTTGCTTTGCTTGGTCTTGATTGATGAGTCGCAGTAAATGTGACTTCCAGGCTCTGATGGATCTGATACATTCTGCTACTTCAAATCTCTTGACTGCTCGTTGCTCTTCTGTAATGTCGACAGCCTCGACTTTTTCAGTGATTTCTTGTAGTACGTTCTTCAGGGAGTCACATCTTTCGCAAATTACATCATGGTTGTGTTGACAGTCACTTGACCATTCAACAAAATCTGAATCGCTGAGGGCATAATTTATGCAATGGTCTTTACAGTGCTCGCCAGTGCCTACATGCGATTTATAGTCAGCTTTTAAGTACCTTTTCCCCTCTACCAGTTGTTTGTGGACTTCTTTACCCCATTGTTCACCAGCTCCACTTTCTACGAGGGTATCAACGACTTTGGAGACATTATCAAAAGCCTCAGCCCCGTCTGCAGTCAGGTTGTCTAGCCCTTGGAGAGACTTTTGCATGGATGCAGAACAAACTTGAAGCATCTTCCACAGCGATCGATCACTAGCTGGCTGAAACTGCTGGAATACGCAGTGACATTTGTACTGAGAAATAATTCTTGATGGTATCATTGTTCTTATGACTGCTGGAATAAGAATATTTTCTCCGGAGTCGAGCTTCATGGTTTTTGTTCCAAACGCCACGTCTTGAATGAATTCTGGTTGCGAAATGTATTCTATGAAGTGATCTATTTTTGCTTGATCAATTCGTTGACGGAAGAGAGGTTGAGTAGACACAGGTTGGCCCTTTCCTGTCTCGGTGGCATGCAGACGCGCTTGGTCGATTCTCCACTTTGACAAGCCTGGTATTAACTCTTGGAGTCCAGTTCTTGTGAAGTCGTTAGCAAAAAGAGACAAAATTTGCCGCTTGATTTGCCATGACGCAGCTTGGTCGTATGCTTTAACTAGGACATTTACTAATCCTTCACTTCCATCAAAGTGAAGCCTGTTGGCTCTACCCATTGGTTCGATTCCAGGGAGTGGTCCTGGTTTGATAGAGTTCCACAACTCTTCTTCCTGACCAGGACTGATAATCGATAGCGTCGTTGATATCATCTCCTTGGCTTTTCTTGAATAATATTTTTTTTGAGTACTGGAGATGTCGTCCCATGAAGTGTTTAAGGTTGACAATAGAGGGCTGACACGGCCACCACTCAGCTCTGAGATAGTTTCGTTCAAAGTGTGTCTCTTCTGCTGCTGCAGCTCCATTTCGTCTTCCCAGACACTAACTTCCTGTTCAGGTACAGTACTCTGTGATGACTGAGAGGATGTTGTTTCAGTCTCGTATTCGATTTGAGCAGATGCAGGAGTACTCGGCTGGCGGAGATCATCAAAGTGAACACGAGCAGATGACGAGGTAGCTGGCTGGTGACGGTCATCGGACTGAGCGTATGAAGATGAGTTACTAGGCTGGTTGAGATCAACGAACTGAGCTTGCGCAGATGAGGTACTAGGCTGGTTGAGATCAACGAACTGAGCTTGCGCACATGAGGTATTAGGCTGGCTGAGATCATCAAATTGGACAGGCGCAGATGATGAACTTGGACGGTGTTGGGCATCAGCCTCAAATGATGACAAGTATAGGGGTGTTTCTTGCTCTTCTTTAAGTGATACCTATGACATGGAAAGAGATGAAATGAATGAAAACCAACCCAAGCAACTGGCAAAGGTCCGAATAGGAAAAAAGTATAAAGGAAAGAGTTTGCCAAAAATAAGGTGAACAAAGTCATAGAATGGTATGAAATCAAAAAAAGTGTATAAATGAAATGATAAAGCACAACAGTAGAAACCATCTGGGTAGCTCAAAATTAACACAAAATTGCATTTAAATATTGTGGACGGATTGATTGGTTATGTAACTTTTAACGAGAAAAACGAAAATACTCACAACTTCAACCTTATCCTGTTGCTGTTTTTCTCCTCGTCTCTTGTAATGCACATGTCGGCAAGTTTCACAAATAGCTGGAGGAATAATAAAAGGTTAAAAGGCGAGGTTTTGTGTTTGTTCAATTACTAGGATTTTAGCCAGTGAGATAAAGGAAAGTCTGTGATAATAAAAAAGAAGAACAAGGATTTACAAAATAGGTAAAGTAAAAAGGCGAATTAAAAAAAATATTTGAATTCGTATACACCTTGTTGCAAGAAGGTTCTCATACAAAAATAAAAATAAGAAATAAAGTATAAATATAAAAAAATACCAATAAATTAGGGACCGTTTATTTTTTATGGTGTAGGGGAGCTGGTGGGATTTGGAGGAGTGTACTTTTGAAATTGTATGCCCCCCCCCCCCCCAATTTTTCGCATGGCCCCTTCCCCGTTCAAGCCAATTTTTTCGAGAGTGACCCCCCCATCCCCCTAGCCCCACCGACCCCCCTCGCGGATAGAAAACGAACTGTCCCTTAGAGATGAAGAATTCTATATAAACGCGAACGGTTTCCTGAATAAATCTTTTTATGGTGATAACAAAGGTCAATAAATTCCCATTTTTGGTGGCTTATTCTTCAATGACAACCATTTTGCAATTAGCTCTATAAATTGAATGATTTAATCACCGTGATAGACAAAGGTAATGAATCGTAACTATGACTAGACAGAAACAAATTGCTTGATAATAAGATGAAAATTAGAATGAAAATATGAGCGAGAGTGAGAATGAAATTCAGGAAATAAAAAAATCACAATGAGAAGGATCGGGAAAATGAAAACAAATAGAAAACAAGCATTTTGTTCTTTAACCCCCTTCCCCGCAATTCCCTCTTTTTGTAAGATTTAGCAATTGGGCTCACTTCTTCAAATACCCCGTCCCTGGTTTTTCAGTCCCTCTCCCCAGCCTCTTCCGATTATTATACACAGTCCCTAAACACTGCACTTTTCCAGCAGAGACCCAAGGAAACCCAAGAAGAGAGTATTTACTGTAGATTGACATCAATTATTATAAGCAATAACTTACCAGAACCAATCGGGACGACAGTATTGAATAGTTGATGAATTTCTGCAGACATCAAGGCATTTACTCTTCGATGGACTTCCAACTGTTTTCGCTGACCTTTATGACATGGGTAGCAGCAAACACGACTTTTTCGACCTTGCCAATCAGTGGTCAGATTTTTACGATGCTTCGGGCAAATGGTCATTAATTCAGTTTGAGCAGGGTTGAGATCGAACAGTCCTGCACGATTTAAAATGAGATCTTTCTCGGATAATCCTGTCTTTCCTCGTCCTCTTTTACTGGTCAAATGAAGACCGGTTAGATGAAACGTCATATCCTGGGTACATGCTGACAAAGGAACAAGGGCAGATCCTGACCCAGACGTACTGCACGGTGAATCCTGCGATGCGAACGAGCAGCTCACATTTTCAGCCATTACTCCATAAATGCAAGACGTCAAATGAATGTTGCACAATCACGTCCAGACTATTACCGTATTTGCGCATTAGGCGGCTACCTGTCGAATTATGCAAGATGACCATACACAAGCACCTCTGAGTAAAAAATTTCGGCATTTCTCGATCGCCCTATAGGAAAAACCTAGAAGTCTATTTGCAAATTTTTAATTCAACCATTGAATTACAATCTTTTTTTAGCAAAGTATTGCTTAAGAAGAGAAAAATAACTAAACACTCCAGTTGATTGCGTTACGTTATTAATGTGCATGAAATCGAATACAACCTTTTTAATCTTTGCGCAATAATAATTGTTGCATTCCGATATTTTTTTCTGCGTTATTTAAGAACATTTCTAGTTTATCAGAGAGGGAAAAGCTTTATTGGTATATTTTATAAACTCAAAAGGCTAGAAATTGTAAGATAAAATTTATATGTAAATTAGCTCCAAAATAATAAACTGGTTTTTTCATTGTATCAGAGTCGAAATTCTTGGAAGTTTCTTTGCTAGGAAACTTTAATTTGATAAAATACGCTAGCTGTAGTTGATATATATATCAAAAACCGAAGTTTGAGTCCATTGAAATGGAAGCGGATAGTTATTATGCAACCTACGACAGACCGGAAGTAAACACTTCACGCAATCACGCAAATCCAGAATGCTATTTTTGCCAAATTTGGAAGCTGCTCGCGTTTGTTTTATTTTAGATCCCAATTTTAACTTTGCAGATTTGCAAAGCCCATGCATAGGGCTTTCGAAAAATGTAATTTATATAAAAAATAACTGCCGCACTTTGGAGAAAAAGGACTTCAAAGTTGATGAATTTTTAGATCGTGAATTAAGCGGCTTTAGATTGTAAAGTTCAAGTACGGGTCAAAATTTCAAAACTCGCCAGATTTGTCTCAAAACTTCAGAAATTCTAGCTCACTAGATGAATTTTCCGAGTAATATATTAAAACTTAAAAAGAGAAAACGATTTTTTGTTTGGAGCAGCTGAAGTTTGGCCTTAGATTTTAATGTCTCCGATGCCGATCAC
>NC_090873.1:22717691-22722691 GCF_036669935.1 Montipora foliosa
CTGGATCAAGTTTACACTCTGTGTCATGGAAGGTCTGCCTCGACTCATTATCAGCTAAAACTTTAAGCTTTCCTGGGATGTGTGTTGCAGTAATCCATAAATTCCTTTCGATACACCACAACCACAACTTCCTGGTTAGTTGATTGCATGAATAGTTTTACCACCCATGTTGTTAATATATCATTGAAATTGCGTTTGTATTGTCGATCATTGCTTTGATATGACAGTCTCTCAGACTAGAACAGAAAGTTTGAGAAAACAAGTCAAAATCTCAAGATATAAATGTGGTTGGTCTGTTCTTTCTCTGAAAAGAGACCCCCAGTGGAGACATCATTCAGTACACCACCCCAGCCAGACAAAGATGCATCAGAGTAAATAGTGACACTAGGACTACCATCAGAGACCAGATTGAAAGTGGTGTGTGTGTGTGTGTGTGTGTGTAATCCACCACTGCAGGTCAGACTTTGATGTCTCCGAAAAAGTCATCAGCGCATTGAAATTGCCTTTGCTACAATCGGCGTCAAAATTGTTGAGACACTCTTATTCTTTAGAGTCGATTTCTAGCTCGGCGGCGCAAATGGCCCCCTCCCCCGCACCCCAGGGACAATGTTGTGTTTTTCTGTTTTCTACGAGCCTTGTCGACAGCGGTACAACATTGATTAGGGTGGGGGAGGGAGGGGTATCCCAGAAACGTACTTTCTGGACAAGTTTTCTTTGCAAACAATGAATGTGTCGTTGCCAGTGTGCTCTGTTGGCAACTGTCTCAACTAATTTTGTCGCCGATTGTCTCTTTCAGAAAACTTCCTTTATACCCTTTATACGGGCACCTATAGTCCAGTCTGTCCGTCAATATGGCCACATGAGTGAAAGACTTTTTACAGGTCTAAAAAATTGCGGATAGTTTATTATTCTCATTTTCGAGTGTGAAAAATGCGTTGTCCTGTTCGAAGCGAAGATTATGACGTAAGTGCAAAGGACCTGTTCACTTTTGCCTTCTTTTATACGCTATTTGTCAGTAGCGTTAAAGTATGGATTTCTTAAAGGATTAATTATGCCTCTAACTCCAATTCATCAGAAGAAGCGGATTTGGTTGGTCGAAGTGGTGTCGCAGATGAACGCGAAACAGACATGGTGGCTGTTTACAGCCGGGGAACACATGTACTTTCCACGCTCAAATTGCTGCGTCGGTGCGAAAAGACTTTCCACCTTGTCGCAGATGCTTTGCAGAGCTGGTTTTAGTGGGAAATGAATGTTTTTGGGAGTAAAGAAGCAATATTTTCTCATTTACCACGAGTAACCACGACTAACCACGAGTAACCACAAGATTATTATAAAAAGATAATGTAATTATTCCACTTGTTAATTATGGTTACTCGAGGTTACTCGTGGTTACTCGTGGTTACTCGTGGCCACTCCTCCACGGAGTTCCTAAAATCAGAGTACAGCACTGTTTGCTGCTCTTTTTTTGTCCCAGGAGTTATAAACTGTCTTTGCTATTTATATTTCCCTCTTTTTTTATGGGTCATATCCCTTGTAACAAGTTGAAATGGAATTATGTATGGTGAATTTCAAAAGGGAATGCTAAACGTCACGCACTGTTCCGAAAGTATCACTTTATTTCAAGGTATGTCAAATCCAAAACACTGCACAAATCGTCTTGAAACTGTCATTATTTAGTACGATGTCCTTTCTCTCAATAGTAAGCGTTTGTGGCGTGAATTTAACTTCGCTGGACGTTCGACATCCACATTTTGGCCATTGTAATTGACGTTCTCGGTAGTGATTGCTTGCGTTAAAATTTCTCTTATTTTAGAATGCGGTACATCGAAGCCCGTGAGATATCACTTTCCCTGACAATATCATTCACTTTTCCCCCTTCGCAAATAGATGGCAAGCGTGTACATGCCCTTATCTCGTTAGAAATGTTCTGTGTGAAAACCATGTTCGACACTGAAATGTCTGCAATCATACCAGTGACTGCTACATCACCGTATTAAATAAAGAAAAAGGTTATTTATATATGTTCTGATTCCTATATGACATGACAACGCATAAAGACGGAATTGAAATGTGTATATTTCATATATTAATGCGAAAAAACGCTTATCGGAAGTCGTCATTACACTTCATACAAAGTTTTTTCATACAGACAATCGGCGTCAAAATTGTTGAGACACTCTTATTCTTTAGAGTCGATTTCTAGCTCGGCGGCGCAAATGGCCCCCTCCCCCGCACCCCAGGGACAATGTTGTGTTTTTCTGTTTTCTACAAGCCTTGTTGCGGTACAACATTGATTAGGGTGGGGGAGGGAGGGGTATCCCGGAAACGTACTTTCTGGACAAGTTTTCTTTGCAAACAATGAATGTGTCGTTGCCAGTGTGCTCTGTTGGCAACTGTCTCAACTAATTTTGTCGCCGATTGTAGCTCTCAAGGCCATAACTTTGTTCTAATTGCCTATAAAAAAGTGGTCCATGCATGACGCCAGGAAAACTAGCCACCATTAAACCGACCAGTTCTGCAACTTCCCTAACTGAGGGTGATTGCTTTGCAAAGACTGTTGTGGCTTTTGTGACGAATTTTGTAGCTTTCTCGGGTGTCAGAGCAATAGTCAAGGTGACGGAATTCAAAACAAGCCCTAGAAAGGTGATAACCTGTTTCGGTTTAAAAACAGATTTCTCATGGTTCAAAATGAAACCAAGATCTATGAAAAGCTTGGTGGTGACAGCAACATTAGTGCTACAGTCTGATAAAGTGCCTCCCTGAAGACAGGAGTCATCAATGTGGCCCACATTTTCAAAACCTTGGGAACGCAGCGTTGCATAAATTGGATTAAGGATTTTTGTAAATACTCTAGGTGCACAACTTAAACCATTTGGAAGGCAGGTAAATTGAAAAAGCTGATGTTTCCAAATGAATCTCAAGTATTTCCTGCGATTTTTGTTGACTGAGACCGAATAATAGGCATCCTTTAAATCAATGGACGCCATTAAACAGTTAGGGGTCATAACAGTGATGGCATTCCTAAGATTCTCCATTTTAAAATGGTGATATTCTACCGACTCATTCAGTTGTTAGTCGGTAGGAGCCATCTTTCTTCGGACGTATGAAAATGTTGGAAATGTACTCTCCATTTGAGTGTCTGGCTCTCTCAATGACCCCCCTCTCAAGAAAACATGCAATCTGCTCATTAATAATTTTAATCTCCAATGGATTAAATTTGTACTGGTTTGGTACAAAACGTTGAGTGGGTTTTGTAATAAAGTCAATTGTGACCCCTCTAAAAGTATCAAGGATCCTTTGATCTGAAGTGATCGTGTGCCATTTGTGAACAATATCTTTTCTACCTGCCATGCATGGAATTGATGGAGAAAAAGGGAGGCTCACCTGGCTTCCCAATTGATCATGAGAATGTGCCATAAGAGTCAATGAATCCAAGGCGAGTCTAAGGAACGATGACACATCTTCCTTGCTAAAACATTTTAGGGTTACATTTCAGTTTGTCTGTCAGACTAATGATAGGATGCATACTCTTAAGCATGCTAGTTTCAATCTTTTGCATCCTCAAGTCCCTACACTTTGAGCTGGACCTCATTTCAGCTCAAATTTGAGGATTAACCCTTGTACTTACTAACTTTTCACAATTTTGAGGCCTGTTGTACTTGGCCAGTTTGTCTTTTGCATTCTCCTCCGACAACTTAGTTTTCACCATTTTGTCAACAAGGTTTGCCAATTGTGTGCTAACAGCATGACTCAGAGCTCCTTCTGAGTCATAAATCTTTGACAGTTCGCCAAGAACACTGTCTTCGCCTTCTGCTAACTGTTCTGGCGGCTTATCCGCACTGATCAACTCTTCACACGCCTCGGTCAGATCCACTGACTCAGTGATGGCGTTATCACCCTCGTGCTCATCAACATCCGAGTCACTGAGTTCATCACTTTTCCTTATGTGGGATCCAGCGCTCGCGGAAGAGAGCATAAACTCTTTCACAGTTGATACCACAGAATTTATCGCTGTCCCGAGTGATGATAGAGAAGCCGATTGTTGGTCTTGAAGTTGTTTAAGACCCTCCATAACCGCGTCATGTTGCCGGTCCGATTGAGCACATAGTTTGCTAGTAGCAGAAGTTCTCCGCAACGTGGCCTTTTGTTTTGAACTGCTCCCTGAAGAAACCCGTGGTTTGGGCACAGTTTTTCTCGCTCTGCGGCTTGCCCAGTGGGTCAAGCGACACTGCAGAGAGTAAATCCTCTGAAACTTCCAGACAGCATGCGTCCTTGTCGGTGTGGTTTGGCATTGTGAACTATTAATCCAAAAAATACTTGAAAGAAACCTTGGTTACGAGAGCCTCTTAAAAAAACAAGGTCAGTTCTTGTGCTTTTTAAGGGTCAATGAAAGAAAAAATCCGACTTTTTCTGATATTTTGAAGAGATAAATTCGAACACGTTTTCTCTCGAAGCGGGAAAAGGATGTGCATTGACTTCTGGGATTGGATGGTGCAATCTCATGGGATCCTACACTGAGGATGATGGGATAGAATGAAAATTAATTTGCCTGCATTAGCCTCCATTTCATGCTAGATCCAGTCCAACCGTTAGAATACGAAACTGGCCTATTTCGAAAGATCCGTCTTGGGTTTGATACGATGACTCGTAGATATATCTGCAGCAGTAATCTCCACGCCGGCGAAACTCTCGACTTTGCAGATAAGATCAGAAGTATCTTCCTTAGCAGATACAGGAATCCTACGAAATTCCAAACAATCTCTGCGGCCATATTGCTCAAGGTCATTTAGCCACATCTGATTATCTTTAACAGATTTTTTAAACGAACAAATTTCTGCTTTAAAGTGCCCCTAACCCTTCAACTTGTTATGGTTTTGGTAGATTTTCATATGTTTCAAGAACTCATTTTCGCAAACACTGAATCCTGATTTTCTTACGAGCACTTGAAGTTACTGAAATTTGTAATTTCTTGCGCGCTTTTAGCCCCGCTGGACAAATTA
>NC_090873.1:22727691-22730191 GCF_036669935.1 Montipora foliosa
TGGTCACAAAGGTTGGAACATTTTGCTGTTCATGAGTTCTGCCCTTCTCCACCTCTCCACATATATAGAGGATATTACATAGTGGTGCAAAGATATGAATTTTATTTTCGAATGGTAAAAACAATATTTACAAACGAGTGCAGCAAAGGAGTAAAATATTGTTTTCAATATGAAAGTAAAATACTAAAATAAAATTCACATCTTCAAACCAGTGTAATTTTCTTTGTATTATATAGGCAAACTGACTGTTTGCACAAACAACCATGAAAAAGTGAGAAATGATATCCTCACGAGTGAAGATATGGAAAATACGCCACTGGGGTTCTGGATGAAGTTGCATATGAATTTTGCAAGTGGTGTATTTTCCAGTAAACACTTGTGTCTATATAATGAATAAGCAATGTGTAATTTCAGAAAATATCCATATTCCCCCCAAGGAAGGGATCTGTGTTGTGACACCCTCTCTCCTCTGGCTTTTCTCCATGATTTATATGGAGAAAACAAGGCAAATTAACCCCCTTTCCCATAGAAAATTCAAACCTTTCCATGGGGGGAGGTACAAATATTTTGTTCAACTACCCTATTTGAGAGTCAATTTGAAATTTCTCAATATCCGTATACCTTAAGGTGTCAAAATTCTTGCAAACCGCTGTGTAGATATAAAAAATGCCCCAATTTGACGCAAAAATATGCTCGGATATTTATCTGCAAACATTGTCTGTTCCAAGAAGTGAACAGTTTTCTGAGAGACAGCTCAAGGAAAACTGTGAGCTTTGAGGAATAGATCATATCCAAGGATGAAAGAATATCTGAGCATATTTTTTAAGCCAAAGGGAGGCTATTGTGTTTATTATCCTTCAAATATTTTTTCACAACATGCGGATCTTTTGACAATTGTGGAATATCACTCAGATATTCCCCAGTTTTAGCTGGGGCACATTCAGTCATGTGAAGTGATGAGACCAATAATTTTTGTGTGAGCGAAAATATCCAATGGATTATAAACATGAATATATGGGTCCCGCTAAATGAAAAACAACCTATACTTAATTTTATGAAAATTCTATTTTTTGTAGTCTGAGATGTCAGAGTTCTAGAATTTTATGTAAACTGTGAGCTCATCGTTAAACCATTGTTGGTTAATTGGCATCCTGTAGATTCCGTCTTCTGAATTTTCAAATTTAAATACCTCTATAGCCTTAGAATTTTTCTCGAAAGCATGAAATTCTATATAACGTCCCTTAATTATATTATGTGCTACACTCTCTCGATCTAAAGAGAACAGATATCGATATTGGCCATTTAATCTGATTCTAGGCACAGTAGAGTTAGGCGGCTGTCAGAGAATCTCTTTGGTATATTTGCCAACCATTGGAGGGTTTTCCTGACAACAATGATGCTTGCACCATCCTTTGTAGAGGTCATTACATTATCAGCACTAACACTTCACAATCTTCTCTGCTCTAAGAAGGCTTCTAGGCAGATTTACTGTCCGAAAGGTCTGACAGATGAAGAAGATGCTGAGACTGGAGAACTCATTCCCGGATCCTGGCGCAGTTCTGCAATGCAGATGTCATCTCTTCCCATACCATCTACTGGCCATAACTCTAGTAATAAGGCCAAGGCAGTGAGAGATGCTTTTACAGAATACTTCTGTGATGAAGGCAGTGTGCCATGGCAGTGGGAAAGGTGTTGAATAACATGTCCTTCTGTACCAGTCAGCTGGAATTGCACTTTTATGGATCTTAAGTTACACATAAGTACATGAAATTTCAAAAGGAGTATGAGATCCATAGTTGAGGCCCTGGATGAGACGTTAGCAAATGAATGCTTTATTATAAATTTTCGTCTTTAATTTTCTACTCTTTGCTATTTACATAATGATAGCCATTTTGTTCAATAATTTTATTTAAAAAAGAAAAATTTATAAGAGTTTTGATTCAACTCATTTAAATTACATCCAAACCTTTGGAAATGTTCAAGACCCTTTGTTTAAGTACCAATATCATGAGATTTTGCAAATGTAAATTTTGAAAATTGAACTGCCAGGTTTAATGTTATAAATATTATAGATTATTTGAAATCTATTTGACACAACCAGCAAATAATATATATGTTGGGCATATATACATTCAGATTCCAAGGTTCTTATAAATATAGCAATATGGAGAGAAAATATTTTTTGTAAAACTATAAAATAATATTGCTCCTTAACTGAATTGTACATAATGAAATTATTACTCCTTAACTTAATTGTACATAAATTTAAATAAACAAGCATAGGTACATAACATGTACAGTGGTACAAAGTCGAGCAAAAACTATTTTGGGTGAGTGCATTCGGGAGTCACTCACCCAAATGGCGAGTGCTCTCAAAATTAAGTTTCCAGCACTGCTACTCCTCAATATGAGAGGGCCGCCTGGTATCCATCTGATGCACTCAAGGAAGGGTAGCCAGACTGTCCATGTGATACACTGACTGTGGGGAAAGTAGACTGAG
>NC_090873.1:22735191-22740191 GCF_036669935.1 Montipora foliosa
AGGAATGTCTTCTGTGTCACTTTCAGTGAGAGAGGAACAATCCTAGAGATACAATACCAGTGTAAATTTGATTTTGTTTAATCATTTCCTCTAATTCTATTGTCTGTGACACCCTAGGAGAATCTATATCCACGGAATTACCAATAGGCCACTTCGGAAAATACCATAATATTCTCCGTTTGTGCCCCCAAATTTTGCATAAGCATTGTTTCCGGTTTCTCTTGGGACTTCCAATGGTCCCAAGAGAAAAGAAAAGACATTCTTATGCAAAATTTGGGGGGAAAAACAAAGAGTATTATGGTATTTTCCGAAGTGGGATATTGTTTATGATGCAAACTGACGATTCATTAGACACAGCTCTACTTAACTTTGTGATGACGGCACGGCTAATTAATTTTGCCCATTGTGCAGAAATGAAAATCTGTTATTCATGCGGTACTTCCATGTAGCTTGTTGTTTTGAAAAGTACATGACAAATGCAGCTGCTACTG
Organism: Montipora foliosa; assembly: GCF_036669935.1. Taxonomy (NCBI): domain Eukaryota; kingdom Metazoa; phylum Cnidaria; class Anthozoa; order Scleractinia; family Acroporidae; genus Montipora; species Montipora foliosa. The sequence continues at coordinate 22,735,683 of NC_090873.1, forward strand.
TCACATATTAATATTATTGAGAGCGTTACCTGTATATCACAATCAAGAGAGAGATCAGAAATCTCCTCATTGATATCACTGCCATGGTTGTCGCTGTCACTGCCGATAATGATGGAAACATCACAATTGTCTTCATCCTCAAACTCTGCATTTGAAGATCCCTTTGAATTTGAGAAACACGCAAATATTGAAACGTATATAATACCCTTTAACACTAACCTAGAGACCCCGGAGGTGAGATTGTGTAATGGACCTTTTTACCGATGTCACGCAATATCAACATTTTTAATAACTTACCAATAAACAAAAAAACACCTCCATAGATCAATTTAGTTTTCCCTATTTAGTAAATGTGCAAAGTTTCCTAACTAAAGAAAAGAAACGTATGCAAGGAATGCAAGCTTACCCCATGGCATACAAGTTTTGCATACCATTTCTTTCCCTGTGGGGAGGACTTCACTATGAAGAGGATGGGAGGTGTTCGTCAGAATTGTGGGGCTACCAAGATACTGTTTTGTGGGCGTGGCTTGCATGTTTTTTTCCCACATGTAAGAGATACCAATTCTTTCTTTTTTCAACACGACACACTAATAGGTACCACGACAGCTCTGACTGTGGAGCTTTTGAGGCTAAACACCCTAAGAAGTTCCAGATTCGCTCTTTTAACCCCTACAAAGGTACGACCAACACCCCCAGCCTTTTATACAGCCCCCCCCCCCCCCTTCCACAAGATATTTTCCAGAGTTTGCACCAGATTGTCATGAAACTTAGTATAATAGTCTTTACTCAATTTTAAATTCAGTGGCGAGGCTTATTTTTTTTGTTTGAATGGAAACAAATCGGAAAAGCGTGAAATTAGTAAAAAATAACATTATCTCGAGTGATTTTTCAAATTTAGAATGCAGCGTGAGAGAGATTTTTGCTGTTTAGCAGCAAATTCTTTTTCCTCAGCAAGAATTCTTTTTAAGCTGAATGTCACCGTGTCTCTTCAAAATGTCTTCTGATTTGAGAAGATATCTCATTTAATAGTTTTTTTTTAATTGGAGAACATTAAGAATCACATCATAACTCCAAGAATGGGTAAATTTACGAAACTGAGCGGTTTAATATTCGTTTTCAATGGCGTGACAAGCTGAATACAATAATTCCTCTGCGAATTCTATGTACTTTGTTGTATTAAACGCAAATCGTGAAACGTGATACGTTTGTTACGTAGCTTTAGTTGAACAGTGCTGAGCAATGACGTAAACTAACCTGAGTATTCCTAGCACCAAATAGATCGCGTGCGGCTGCTCTGCTGCATGCTGAGGTGCTGCAAAATTAAATTCATCAAATCAAAATAGAGCATGAAAATACCAGGCTAAAGGTATTTTCTGACTGTGATAAATTCAAGGCTATTCAACTGTTAGAACAGCAGCCAATGGTCCGTTCATTTTGGGATAAACTTCAGAAAAGTTTGGTAAAACCATGTAAAATTTCAACAGCGGTAAAAACGAATAAAAAGGGCTAATGATTCTCAACACGGACTATTTCGCGAACTACGATGACAAAATTGGATAATCACGTGGGAGGTAACCAAAATTATATAAACCTTTACCTCCTTTCCTCTAATGAGCAGACATTGTTCTTGCATTGGATATGAATTTTGTGTGGAAATGTATTTTGACTTTACCTGACAAGGAATATTAATTAACAAAAAAAAAAACGAATAAACGACAAAAACAAAAGGACAACGCGCGAAAAAGCTTCGTTTCTCTTGTTTAAAACACGCGCATAGCAAACGATCTTCTACATGACGCTCGCGTACTTTCACTGGCAAAAAAACGAACTGTTCGATTGTTATATACATAACTATATGAAAAAAACAGATCATAACCACTGTAATACACAGAATCCGGTGTTCCGCATATAGACGCCAGCTTAAGTTCAAAGCATAACAAAGTGACATTCACACGTACTCACATTTCAACCAATTCCCTGGCGGTTTGTCGCAACCTACAAACAAAATATTTAAAGGCAATATGTTTGGATAATAAGAACATCATCCCAAACTCATCTAACTGAAAAGAACGATAACTACTATGTTCTTTATACTCTTACCTTTTCTTAAATGGGCTCTGTATATCATCATCCATCTTGCGAGGAATTCAGAGAAGGGAGGAGGAGTATTGATATCAATGACACTCCCAATTTCAATCATTCAATTGTTGTTCCGGTTCCGGTTCCGATTCCGATTCCGGATTCTAAATTTGCTGGTTTTCCATACGCCCGCTGTCAGCAGTCTACGGACTGAGGGCCATAAACAAATTGTCTTAATGATTAAGCCACCCTCTTTCAGTGAATATGTACTTACGTGAATCTGTGGGTTATGGACAGAATGTGTAAATTGTATATAGTAAGTGTGGATCTGTGGGTTGTGGGTTGTGGACAGAATATCAATCATGTATGTAGCAGGAGGTGTGGACCTGTGGGTTGTGGACAGAATATCTATCATGTATGTAGAAGGAGTTGTGGACAGAATATCTATCATGTATGTAGCAGGAGGTGTGGACCTGTGGACCTGTGGACCTGTAGACCTATGGGTTGTGGACAGCTCATGTATTTAGCAATAGGTGTTCACCGTAGTAGGAGAGCGGATTTACGTTAATTATGTAGTTGTTGACCGCAGTAGGAGGCGCGGATTTGCGTTAATTATGTAGTTAAACAGGATTAATGTATTTCGAGCTTGATGACATATTCTGTGATCCGGTACCTACAGAAACAACCGTAATGCTAAGAACATACCATAAATAAGACAAGGAGGCAATTTGAGAAATTCTGGTGTATTCTTATTTCTATTTTAATGCCCTAAATAACGATCGCTTCATTCCCGATACAAACCCTTATAAAATTTATGTAACGCAACAACGATACTCCGTGAGCTTGGAGTACGTATGAAGAAATTTGTAGAAACTGTTGTTCTTAGGCCTTCGTAGCTTGATTAATAAAATAACAGAAACAGCGGTGATAAACATTGTATTCCAACGCATTTTTATAAAACTTGACGTTTCGTATGCTAGTCAACATACATTTTCAAAAGTGAATATTAGGGGTCTGGAACCTAGACTGATCAGATCCTAGACTGCAGATCATTTTTCTCAGTCTAGGTTTTGCACAAAATATCTTTTATTTGCTCATTAAGGATTCTTTAACCCAAGAGAAATGTAGTGGTACAAAAAAAGGGGAAAAATTTGACGTCAGTTTTTGCATAAATTCAATGGAATGATATTAGGCAGGTCAGGAGCCCATCACCCGGAGCGTGCAACTTACCTATTTTCGTGCAACAGCGTTTTCACAAGTAAGGTTATTTTTAGATTGAATTTCCCGCTAATGAGACTCCCACAGGAGCCCGATGACCAATTACAAGAAATTAAGCTGATGTCATAGGGTTACCGAACCGGAACTGCCTTTGTTTTTTGACCTAATTCGCGGGAAGGGCTAGTCTAAAAATAAACCTACTTGTGAAAACGCCGTTTCACAGACGCTGTATGGAAGTTGCACGCTCCATATGGGCTCCTGGGCAGGTACAAAAGTCGGACCGGATCAACTCGGACCGCCAGTCCGGGTCGGATCAACTCGGATCGCCTTGGATGATGAAAAAACATAAAATGAAATGAAATTGAAAGTTTTACCCATTTGAAGGTCAAGATTCCAGTCAAAAATGGGCCAAATTAAGAAAGACTCGCGACGTTTCTCCGTGTCGTGCAGTGTAGTCCAGCCGCCATTTTGCATTCTTAGTGCCAGTTCCTCTCGGACTCGTCTCGTGTTCATCCATCCCTGATCCCGCCAATCCCGCCGCGTCAATCTCCACGATCATGGACCGAGGTGAAGGTAAACTCTTTGTCAGTGAATTTGTATCCGTCCACCAAATTGATAATTACAGTCATAACCCATTTCTGTTACGCTTTCTCACAAAAAAAAGGCTTGCTGTGAAAAATAAGCAAATGTATACTTAAAATATCAATTTGGTGGACGGGTACAAATTCACTTACAAAGATGGCCTAGATTTTACCTTCACCTGGATCCATGATCGTGGAGATTGACGCGGCGGGAATGGATGAACACGAGACGAGTCCGAGAGGAACTGGCACTAAGAAAGCAAAATGGCGGCTAGACTACACAGCACGACACGGAGCCCATTTGGCCCATTTTTTGACTGGAATTTTTACCTTCAAATGGGTAAAAGTTTCAATTTCATTTAATTTTATGTTTTTTTGATCCGGTCCGACTTTTCTACCTGCCTAATGATATTGCATGTACCCTCTCTTCAAATAGTGCTGTGCAGCAAGCGGTAGGTAGATTGGGTACTAGTTCCCAGTCAGTGGGGACAAAAGGAAAACGCCTTGCTGATATCTACTGCCACGAAAACAACTTTGTCGTTCATTTGATTGCTAAAAAATGTTGTGATCAACTATTGAAGATTATTCAAAGCTTTGCGTCTCCGACTTTTATTCGATAGGAACATAAGTT
>NC_090873.1:22745191-22747691 GCF_036669935.1 Montipora foliosa
TTTTTTGAGGTTGCTTTCATTTTGGACAAATGCTCTTGTTGCAGGTAATGTGATTACTCCACATGTATGAAAAAGCATTTTACTTCAAAGTCAATTCAGGCTTTCCCTTTTCAATATGTGCATTAAAATGACGTTGCTTTTAATGTGATTTTTTAAGAATTTAATCCATTTTTCACTCTATTTGTGTGTAATAGAAAAAAATACATCTATTTGGAACCAATTTGAGAACAATTATTATTATTATTGTTACTATTATTATTATTGTTGTTATTATTATTATTATTATTATTATTATTATTATTAATGTATCATTGATTAAAGTAGATAGAACAGAAATGCTACAGATAAAAAGTGCAGTGGGGAAGGACTTGAAGGAAATATATGAAGCATTAGTAATTGTTTTGTGCTTGTCCATCCATTGAAACATTATTATCATCAATATTACTTTCTTTGGCTGAGGCACATGATCATGAAACTATGCCCAGATTAGACTAGTGATTGAAATCACTACTGTTACATTGGTATTGGACATATATGCCCAGTAATATAACATTAAAATTTTTATGTCCTGAGCACATTATGCAAAATGATTCCATAATTTTGTACAATAATCTATGTAAAATTCTAACTTGTAATATTAATAATCTGTAATGTGTAAATAATATATATCAGATTCTTTACTCTGTAATAATACATGTAGCATTTTTAACTTATCATCTTCATCTATTTATTTTTATTTATTTACAAAAGTTGCTCCTTCTTTAAAACTCTAAGGATAGGAAGAAAATAAAAATTACATGCAACAGCAAAAAAAAAAACAGAGAGAAGTAGAAGTCTCCCTCTACTAACAATAAACGCACTCTTGTTTCACATAATATTTAGAATTCTCCAATTTTTACTTCATTCATCAGACCTCAGATGTTCTAATTTGAAAACCTCACCAAAGAAATTTGAAGTATCTTTTGTCTTTCCCATTAAATGCAGTACACAATAATGCTTGTTGTGTAAAGAAGCCTTGTTATAATGAGCATTAACGTTTTCTCTCCGTTCCTTTTATGTAGACAGCAGATGATTGTATTATTATCTACATCACAAATTATATTAGTATAGGTAATCGCATGGGGCCGAGTAAAATTAAGGATTAATATCACGCGTGTTTTCAGAAGTTGCTGAAATTGCCCGATTCGCGCAGCGACGAGGGCAATTTCAGCAACTTCTGAAAACACAAGTGATATTAATCCTTAATTTTACGAGGACCCATTGCGATTACTTGTTAATAACAAAGAGGGCAAAATTTTCTTAACACTGTTGAGGCACCTCGAAAAACAGACAGCTAAGCGGAAACACTCGTTCGCTCGGAAGCATAACAACTGACAAACAGACAAGCAAGTCAACTTGTTCTTTGCGTCCAAAACGAGTATAGATGATTGTTATTTACATCCAATCGAGAGGAAAATACAAGTTTCATTCGTGAACAACTGTAACAACGATTAAACCAAATGATAAGCTTCAATTTATTTTATTCACCTGTGCTGTAGAGGTTTTTACCACTTGCAAATACGCATCCGTAAACATAGCAAACAGTTTGTCCAAAGAAATCCACCAAATTTGAGGTACTCGTTTCTTCCTGTCAATGGCAAATTGTTCTGTGACCTTTTTTGTTGAGGTGCAAGATGTCGTGGTAAACTGAAAGCCCTTGACGAAAGGAATCATTTTGTTTTTCAACCACACAATCCCGCTACGCCGGGCACCATGTAAGTCGATCCAAGTTTTAAGCTTTTCGTGAAAAAAATATTTTGCCCTTCTTCTTGTCACTCGAAAATTCAAATTCAGATCATCTTTTAAAGCTAGTTCTTAATCGTTATGCCTTTTCGGCGAATGCAGCGCGAATTAAAAGACAAACTTCGATGAAGACGAAGTTGTTTTGCTCAAACAGAAGAAACCAACTGAATGTGGAAGACGTACGTTCAGCCAATCAGGAGCGAGACTTTTTGGCGCTCGACCAATCGTGAGCGAGTAATTTTGCCCTCTTCTCAAGCAAAATTAAGAAAAAAATACCCTCTTCATTGACAATCAGCATTCAGTAATTTTGCCCTCTTTGTTATTAAGTCTAAAAATCGCATGATCTAGACCTTATCAATTTGGAAGTAATGCACATCAGTGATGTCTCAAAATTTGGAAAAACGTTTGTTTTTTTATTTGCAATATACATGTACTCACCAAAATTATCTTGTTTGATTGTTAAATGTATATGAGCTGCTTTCAGTATGAAACAGAACTATCAGCCTGTTTGTACTATCATTTTTTTACGTTCTGTTTTGGGTTCTCCACCTCTTTTTTATTACGAATTCTGTTGCCAATTTTTGCTGTTACTTTCCGCTTTTGAGGGTCCATGTGCAAAGGACACTCTGGTCCAATCAGAATTGAGTGATTTTGTTAAGTGTATTGTATTTAAAATAATAGTGAGCACTTTTAAATGTTCCTTTCCCTCAGGGAAGAA
>NC_090873.1:22752691-22757691 GCF_036669935.1 Montipora foliosa
TATCAGCTAAGTCGCGGAATGCGCTACTTTATTTTATCCGTACCACTGAGTTTACTGGTTTTAAAAGAGAATCCAGGGCTGCATTTTGTACACCGGCTTTTATTTTTTATTAATATATCTTTAAATATGATGTATTTAGTTATGTATCTGTGTATGCTATGTAGTTTAGCTGATATTAGCTCTTGTAGTTATTCTGAAATTCGAGATAAGTGGTAAGTGGTAGTTCAGGTAAAAACATACAAGGCGTCATCCTCGTTGAAGATAGTGGCGTTGTTTCCGACCCTGGGCGTGTGGCCGAAGTCTTTAGTGATTACTTTGCCAATATTATCCAGCTAGGGCATAGATCTGACACTGACTACACTGACCATCCGAGTATATAAGGGCAATAAGCAATGTACGTTACTCAAGCGAGTTTAATTACTCCCCAGTCAGTACTTCATACATCTGTAACATTTTAGATCACCTTAATCCGAGAAAGGCAGTCGGGGTAGACGGCATTTCACCACGAATCTTGCGTTTGGGATCCCCAGTACTTGCCGAAAAGGTGACTAATTTGATCAACTTCTGTATCCTGAATCGTTCATTGCCGTCTGAATGGAAGCAAGCGCGCCTTACTCAGGGGCACCCAACGAGAATATAGTTCAAAACCACTTAAACACAGCATTGTTAAACGTATTTTATTATTTAACGGTAGATATAGGCAAATTTTTATCCCCTAAAAAGTTTACATCTGTTCGGATTTCCTAGCTGAAAGTCTAGTGATCCGAAAACTATAGGGATCAAACCTTACCTTTTCGAAAATTTCAGCCAGAAAAAAGGCTCCCGAAAATTCTAGGTGACCTTTTTAGGTTAAAAAAACCCGTTAAAAATGAACAATTATACCATTTTTTAGATGTTCGAAAATCCTAGGACAGGCAGGCAAGCAAAAAATTCTACAATAAATGTTCCGAAAATTCTAGATCTCAAATGGACTCCCGAACAGATATTTTCCGAAAATTGACGTTGGGTGCCCCTGCTTACTCCTGTCTTTAAACGGGGAGTTGACACAGACAAAGCAAACTACCTCCCTGTCTCAATATTAACTTCGCTATCTAAAGTGTTTGAGAAAGTCATTTACGACCAAACTTGGAATGCATTTCATAACGTTTTGTCTTCAAACTTATCTGGATTTATGAAAACTCACTCATGCTGCACTGCATTGCTAAAAATGACGGAAGATTGGAGGAGCAGTATTGAGAACAAGGAAGCTGTAGCGGCGGTCCCGGTGGACTTGAGCAAAGCGTTTGACGCCATAGACCATAGACTTCTGCTCGCGAAGTTGAAGGCCTATGACTTTTCTACACGTGCCTTGGAACTGATGTCCACCTACCTGCTAGGTCGTCAACAATGTGTCAGATTAGATGGCGTATGCTCTGACTTCAAAACAGTTAAATCTGGCGTTCCTCAAAGTTCACTATTGGGTCCGTTGTTGTTCAACATATTCATTAATGATTTGAATTTTTGTGTTCCTAATGTCTCATTGCGGCTGTAAGCTGACGACACGACTGCCTACCTGTCAGATGTATCTCCCACCATTCTAGAATTTTCCTTCAACAAGGATCTCCAGGCTCTTTTGTCGTGGTTTGAGTCCAACTATTTAACAGTGAACTGTGCTAAGACTCAAGCATTATCTGTCGGACCCTGTGCCTATCAGTATTCTTTATTTCTTAATAATGCTCAAATAGAATTTCTCCGATCTATTAAGATTCTTGGAGTAACTCTAGACAAGGACCTATCCTATAAAGAACACATATCAGGTCAACTGAAGAAAGCCTATGCCAAGTCTTCTGCACTGAGAAGAATAAGGCGTTTTCTTCCTCATGATGCAATGAGAAAACTTTATAAAGCATTTATATTACCTCATCTCGAATACTGTGGTCCTTTGTTTGTAGGCATAGGTACGGGTCAACGCAACCGTCTCGAAGATGGCAACTGTTATATTTTGAGAACATTAATCGGGCACAACAAGTCAATGTCATACGACGAACTGCTCACTGCGGCTAGCATGACATCTTCATATTCTAGGCGCTTACATCAGGCGTTAATACTTATTTTTAAATGTCTAAATGGTACGGGTCCTACATATATTGCTAGCCTTTTTAAATACAGGCATACACCGTATAGGCTAAGAGGCGAGGGCTTTAATTTGGAATTACCTAAATTTAATTGTAAATTTAAGAAGAATTCTGTCACTTATTCATTAACTAAGTTATGGAACAGTTTGCCTTCTCATGTGCGTCTTTCAAGTGATGCTAGTGACTTAAATTGCACGATTGCAGTTTTTTAGAACGTGTCTTATAGTGTACAATTGTAGCTTTTAACTGCTTTTAGGACGAGTTTTAGAGTTTTACAAGTCACGTTTTTAGTATGTGGCTTTTTATTGTTTTTAAAACTGAATTATATTATATGGCTGTAATTATTATAGATTTTATTTATACACGTTCGTATTTTGAACGAGTTTTATTGCTCTGTGACGTAACGTGTTAAAATAAATGATGTAGGTATGTATGTATGTATGTATGTATGTATGTTACCTTTAGCTCGGGGCGTGCGTACACTTTGTAATCTGCGACTCCAGTGCTTACCATATGAGAGAGAAAAATACTTTTCCCTTGAATATTTAAGCGATCGATATCTTACGTTAAATTGTAATGACAAGGGCGGTCTGGAGCTGTGAGTAGGAGTGGGATTTGTCACATATGGTTTAGGGGACGACATATCTCTCCCTCAATGCCGTACCGGGAGGAAGGTCGGCATCATAAAGCAGCGAAGGGCCAACTGCGTACAAACGCGATCGCACGGGCCGAAATCCCGGGATAACTCGTTTGGTACGACGCTCCAGCGCCACGTCTGGAGGAACTGCCTTTTTTCTCACTTGTTCAAACACTCCGTCAGCGCATGAGTAAACGTTCAGGCTCTCCGATACCTAGCCGACCGAAAAAAATAAGATGGATTGCTGGTTTTTTACAAGGAATTGACATTTCAGTTGATTCTACAGACACAAACGTAACGTAAGAACCGTGCGTGTCTGGTCTTCTCGAGACGGAGGTGAGAGATGGTTTCATGCGCACTGGGACGCCTAAAATGTTATGATGTAAACATGGCTGTTTTGAAAGCTTAAACCTTCAATCGATGCGGTATTTTGCTGGTAGGACTGGGGTGACCCGACACTTATAAAAAAATCAATGAAAGAAACGGGGGGCTTCCCTTGTCATGGAATGGCATTTTTACCCAGAATTGTTTTTGGGCATGAAGGAGGCAACTGCTTAAGAAGCACGCAGAGAATGGCCCTCACTGAAGCCGCTTGAATTTTTTGGGTTTTTTATAAGCGACAATTGCTCAAATTGTCCACATAAGTGCGAGGATCATTTCAATCTTTCTTAGATATACGTCTAGTTATAAAAAGCTTTAAGGAGCAGTGTTGCTACAGTGATAAGAGCACTACTCGCCATATCTGGGCCCGGTTGTTCAAAAGCCGATTAACGCTAATCCGATATTAAAAATTAACCAAGGAGTTTATTTCTCTACTCCCAAATGCTGTTCAACGCTGATACTCGGCAAAACTTCACATTAGAAGAGGTCAATCTTGAAAAAGAAGAAGAAGCAACAGAAACGTTCACCCAGAAGTTGAAAACATGAAGCTAAAGCTTACGCTAATCCTGGATTAAGTTGACCGGCTTTCGAACAACCGGGCCCTGGGTTTAGTCTACTCAGAGGGGTTTTCTCTCATCATAAAAAAGGAAAGGAAAGGAAAGGAAAGGAAAGGAAAGGAAAGGAATTTTATTTACGTTTGAAGTCGTTCTAGCGCTGGAGCACTAATTGGGGACACTGCAAAGTGAAATCAACAAATCAACACAAATTAAATATAACCAATCAGAAGGAACCATGTCATGCGTGACTGTTTCTGCTATGTTTTTTTCAGAGACATAGCAACTGATTTTCGCGGAAACGGGTGTTCTAAAAATAGATTCATTTGTGACTGTGCTGGGGAGCCCACCCATACCGTAACATCACTAGCTCTTATCTAATTCACTCTTGTCGATAACCAATATTTCGTTTTGCTATTTCATGGATTCGATTTACCGTCTCTCCGATAAGAAGAGCACTTGCACTCATCTATCAAAGTAATCGACATGTGTTATTCCTTATTGTTTTCTTGGCAAGAAACCTTGCTTCACTTTAATGATCAAGTTTGTTTCTTATGCTCAAGAGAAATACCTAACTGGTAAAAATGCTTGTCACTTGTGACTGTAATAAAACATTTCATGGTGCGGCGATGTTAATGGTGATTTTCAAGTGGGAAGAATGGTGACTAATAATAATAAGACGGTTATAGCCCATCCTATTCATATTTTATGACAGGTAAAAAGAAAAGAGATCATGTGGACCAAAGCAAGAGTATTTCAGTAAGTGTGATTCACGAATTCATCAAACTCATGGTGCAGAACTTTTTATCTGGACAAATCAGGGCCCTCCAAGTTTTTTTCCCGTGTGTGGATACCTTTCAAGTTCCTTTGAGGTTACAATTCGCCCAAATTACAGTGCAAAGTAATTAAGAGAGCAGGGTTGATGAGTGCTTTCGCTTTCCACCCTCTTTTGGGATTCTTTGTTTTTGTTTTCAAATGTGTCGCCGTTTTCTAATGTCAAGGCAACAGTTAATGCTTTAGAGGTCTTCTTCAATGTATAGTCTGGCAGCAAGTGTCATGAAACAAAGTCCCGGGGAAATTTCGTGAGGAATGTGAGCCAGTAGTCTGGCTACTGATGGGGGGGGGGGGGGGGGGGTCCGAGTGCTTTCGGCACTTAAGGTAGCAATTTCAAATGTGTTAAGGGGACCCTAAATAACATGAAAAGTTTTGGTGGCAACTTTCGAACTTGCTCAGACGGGATTTATGGAGGGTCGAAAATGAGGCGTGTATCCCAACTTGGAAACGAGGCTCCAACATAAAATTGTCCATAGCTTT
>NC_090873.1:22762691-22787691 GCF_036669935.1 Montipora foliosa
TTTTTATTGCATTTTTTTAATGTTCTTATCATGACTGTTAATGATGACAAGTTTCCAAAAAAGTTTGATAGTAGAACAATTTCAAGGGAATTACCTTATTTCTCGGGTGTTACGGGTTATCCCGCTTCCCTCAATGCTAATTATTCAGGGAAACGAATGACGTCACTTGCCAAGTGATCCAGAGGGTCTAATCGGTGGCCATGTTGTACGCCATTTTTGTGGAGTATTATCTCAGGAAAAGAGTGTCATGACTCGTCCAAGATGCCGAAAGAAAAGCATGAAAATAATGATATTCGAAGAACTTATACGCTTATGAGTGCCGAAGATGCAGCTAATGGGAAAAAGTCTCATTGGACCGAACTGGAAATTACGGCCCCGATCCGTAATTTGAGTCCGACATTGTGGCAGCTGGACTTTTTGACTGCTTTATTTTTGAACGACAATAATCTTACAAAGATTCCCCCAGAAATCTCTAGACTTGCTCAACTCAAGCACCTGGATCTATCGTCAAATAAACTACGAAGTTTGCCAAGCGAACTTGGAGATCTGGTCACATTACGTGAGCTGCTTTTGTGCAATAATAACCTCAGAGCTTTGCCAAACGAACTGGGGAAACTTTTCCAGTTACAAACTCTTGGATTGCAGGGAAATCCGTTACCGCAGGATGTCTTGAATATAAATGCAGAACAAAATGGGACAGCTAAACTTCTGAGCCTCATGTTGGACCATTTAACTGGTAAGCTTCAAATATCTGCCTTGTAGCACGAAGCCTTTTCGAAACCGAAAGCCTATGGTGTCAGTTCTAAATTAAAATCACTGCAATATGGAGTTCGATCATGGAAGATTGATTGAAAGTTCCATTTTTCGGAAATTTTGGCTGTGAAACTTCAAGTAGGTGCTTATCCCCTTTACTGTATTATCTTTAAAATAGCATATAGAATTGTTTGCTTTGGGAACAATGTTTTTCTTTGTGTGTGTTTGCACGAGGTTCTTTCACATTATAATTTCTTAAAACGTTATAGCTTCCATTGCAGGGGAACTGATCAGCCTGTTGAAAATAAATCTTAACTCTGTTTTTAAATTATACCTCGAAAACAGCACCTTAAAATTGCGAATTTTAATCCTAAACAGTTAATAGCAATTTAGCAACGAATATCAGACCATTATTGCGCCTAATTTTTTCTGCATTCGAAAATTTCCCTATCTAATCGCAACCTTTCATAAGATCATTTAGCCTACTTGTAAAGCTCAGGGAATTCTTAAATTGTAAACTTAATAATCAGTATCTTTCTCAGTGCGATCGAACATCTTTTTGAAAAACGTGTGACTTAATTCCTATTAACACAACTCCGGAAATGTTGTTAGTGTTAATTTTTACTGAAAGGTGTAGTTTCGAAAATACTGCACGCTTTAGTAATTTTTTGGGTTCTTTTGGAGTATCTAATGATTGACTGAGCAAATTACTGGAGGAAGTAAAACCAATTCATGTAAATGCACTCTTTAGTTTAATATTAAATATTGCTTTATTAGGAGTAAACACTTTTAAGCCTGTTGTCATGCATAGAAAAAGTATTATTTTGTATTGGTACTTATACCTCTTACTGACCAAGTTAGAGGGCTGGCGCCAGTTGTTCAAACGATGGATAGCGCTATCCACCAGATAAATCTCTAACCAGTGGATAAGTCATACATGTAGCAAAACTAATTGCGCTATCCAATGGAGAGTGACTTATCCGGTGGATAGCGTTATCCACCTTTTGAACAACTGGGGGCCTGAACTTTAAGCTATTCCCTTCATTCTGACCAGTTCAATTTTTAGCCATAAAGTGAAGTGGAACAACAACGAGCTGTAACCTGCATGTGCATGGTACAGTTCTTCCTAAGAAATATTCTTAATTTAGAGCATGTTGACAAGAAATAAGTTTAAAACAAACTTTTATGAAAGAGAGAAGTTGGACAATTTAAGCAAGTGTCTCTTATAGACAGCTGAAAATTTCAAATGGCTCTAATGGGACTCAAACCTGTGACCTCTGCAATGCTCTACTGTACCAACTCAGCTATTGGGAGAAGGTCAATTTGTTGGGCTTATTTGTTCCCATAAATAAAATGAATGTAAATTTGAAGTATGGATTATAGACAAAAGAGAGAAGTTATCCTCATACAAGTATAACTCGCACAAGTGAGAGGATAACTTCTCTCTTTCGTATATAATCCACTCAAGTGAAGCCAATTTTATTTAACTTATACAGAATAGTATGTACATAAACTTAGAATGATTTTACAACATTGTTTAACAAAAATATAAGAAGAAGGGAAAGTAAGTTTGATAATATGTTGTTGCAGCATAGAGTTTGGGACACCTAAATAGTTCTTAAACTAATTGAGTAGGTGCCCCAAATTAATTACATCATGGGCAAAAGGAATAGAGTTAAATACCATTTTTTTGTTAAAAAGTATTACTTCTTGTGCTAACTACTACATGTAACATTAATTAAACTTGCTGAAAATATTAACATAAATTACTTAAGAATCAAATCAATGAAAATATGAATCTACAAAAACGTCCAGTCACTTTCAAACAGATGCAACATTATAATTATTATGTACAAAATTTAGTTAATTAAATATCAGTATCCTTGTTATACCTGTCAGTTATAGAGTTCGTAATGTTTTGACAGAATCTGGAAAAAGGAGTAATCTGCTTTACATCAAAAGGCAATGAATTCCAAAGTTTAGCACCCGAAAAACAGAGAGAACGAAGACCATATTTTGTGGCCTGGCCTTTCTTTACAAACAGGTTATCATTATTAGATTGACCTGTATAATATGGATGAACAGAGGATATTGGCTTGAAATAATAAGCAAAACAAGATAGAGTTAATTTATGAAACCACTGATAAACAAAAGAAAGAATTTCAATATGGATTATATCACAAAATTTTAAAAGATTTAGGGATTCGAGCAAGGGTTCTGAATGTGATGCATGCCCAGAAAATGTCATAATCCTGACTAAATGCTTTTGCAAAGTGGTCAAAGGATTTAGATAGGTTGAATATGTTAGACCCCAAACGTGGACACCGTAAGTAAAAAAAGGATAAATTAGAGAATTCCCGTAGTTACCCTTGAATAAGTTGATCCCATGTATAAGTCAACCCCCCATTTTTGATGATAAAAAAAGCAATTTCTTATTCTCTTTGTTAAATATTCATGGGATACTAATTTTGTATTCTTTGATTTCTGGAACTGCAGATACACACAAAAATCAGGGCCTCAAGCGCTTAATAGTTTTGTGCTACATCAGTTGTTGTATATACAGGCATTTTGTCCTTAAGTTTCGAAAAAGTACTCAGAAAATCGAGCATGTAAACCTCAAACTAACCTGTTTCGCTGTTCAGGGATAAAGGGCTTTAGAGGATAAGCACAACATCACAGAAGCTGGAGTCAATCTTTGAAAATGACTTCAAAAGCGATGCAAAATGTGCAAGGTTTAATTGGTCCTTGATTTATAACATCTCACATAATTATTAATCAAAACAAAACAAAAAAACTCGTTAACGAAACACTACAAAGTTTGCAAAAGCATTTAAATCAGCCAGGTTTGTATAAAGAATAAAAAAAATCATTACCAACCAGCATTTTCAAACAATGCGAGTGATGATGAGGTATTGTGGCAGGTTACTAAGCAGTTGAACAATCATGCTTTATTTGAAGAAACAGAAATGCCTTTTTTGAGCTCTCTGCCTTTGGTAACCAAACATTTCCAGTGTTTATTTCATATGTGTGCTAGTGAGTATCTTCAACATTTAGATTTGGATAGTTTATATTTTTTTGTTCCAACTGGAATTGCTTACATTCATTTTGAGGTATTTTGTCACCAGATGAAAAGCCAACCTTTTCCACTGCGTTTGCTGTGCCCAAGACAACACAATTACACCATTATGTTTCTTGAATAAATTATTTAGCTGGAACTTGGCTCTAAATCTTTGACCCGTGTATAAGTTGAGGGCAATTTTTGGAGCTTATTCTTTTGAGGCCATAAAAGGTCAACTTACACACGGGTAATTGCAGTATATAGCATTTTTAATTCATCAGCATTAACATAGTACCTCAATTTTGAGATGATGCCTACAGTTTTTGAAAGTTTCAAACAAAGCCCCATCAATGTAACTTTTCCAGGTTAGATTAGCATCAAAAGTAACACGAAGATGTTTAACTGTAGATACTTGCTGAATATTTACCCCATTAATTTTCAGATTAAAAGTCTTATAAGGTTTCAGTTGTTTTAGAGGGAAAGAAAATGAAACTAGTTTTTACAATACTACATGTAAGTGCCAGTGGGTTGGATTTCATCCACTCAGCAACTGCATTGAGTTCATGATTTAGCTTAAGTTCAAGATCAATCAGGTTCTTGCATGCACAGTATATAATTATTAGTATCGTCAGCAATTGGTGAAAAGTAAGTGATTCTGATGCAATAGGTACAAGTCATTAATACAATGTATATAATAAAAATAGCAGGGGTCCAAGAACACACCCTTGAGGGACCCAGCAAGTGATAGAAAGATTATTAGAGTCGTGACCATTGGCACACACAAACTGTTGTCTGTTGGACTGATATGATTGAAACCAGTAGGGCACACCTCTTATTCCATAATGGTGTGATTTTAACAAAAGAATAGAATGATTTACTGTATCAAAAGCCTTTTTTAAGTCAATAAAAATTCCACAGCCAAATTCATTGTTATCAGTGGAGTACAGTAGCAAATAGATTCAGTGATTCTTAAAAGTGCATGATTAGTTGAGTACTTTTGCCTAAAACCAAACTGAAGTGGGTAGAGAATGCTATGACATTCAAGATAACTGTAAAGGCACTTATACATAGCTTTTTCAAATATTTTGCTAAATATAGATAGGACAGATATAGGTCTGTAATTGTCTTGTCTAGAGCCTTTCTTAAGGACGTTCACGCCCAAAACGTTCCCACGTACAGATTTTTTAAAACTTGCCACGCAGAAAGGTAATGATCGGGTCACTGTGCTCGTTTTTGAGATCATGATGTGCACTTTTAGAAGCTTGTGTTATTTTCAGACTATCTTAGCTTACAACTCTCAGCAATAAAAAAGCTACATTAGTGAAATTTAGATCAGGTAAATGTACTCAATTCAACATAACTAATATAACTAAACAAACTTTTGCAGCTGATGTCTTTTTCTGAGGTGAAATAGACCTTGAAAAACGATACATATTGGTCTAAGAAAGAAAACTTCGGTTGCATGAGAGCATAAAAGGCGAAATATTTGTAAGTTCTCACGTAAAGATTTTTTGTTTTTTGTTAAAATGGACACAATTAGAAAAGGAAGTGATCTACAGAAAGAGAAATGGGGGTCACCGAGCATTTAAGAGAGCAAAATCGCTGCGAAGTTCTCAAAGCGATTGTCTATTCGCACTGTCACGCCGTTGTGTGACATTTCCGAGAAGACCTGGGTCCACAACTATCCCATAATGCCACATGCTTTCACGTTCCATTCTTGTGGAAAATGTTTGCACCTTTAGCATCGTGTTTACATGTACCTTCGTGGTCTGCGATGCATGATGTGTGCGTGACATGCGCCAAAAAATGTGCAGTAGGAATGGGCGCGAATGTCCTTAAAGACTGGAGTAACTTTTGGTAGTTCAAGCTTATTATGGAAAGTGCCACACGGAAAGGAATCATTTATCAAAGATAAAAGAAGGGGAGCAATACGAATCTTAAGTATTTTTAACAGAAGGACTGGGATACAAAATGGCCCAGTAGATTTGTTATTGTCCATTTGAGATATAAAATCCTCAACTTCATTTGATGTAACAGCGGAGAGGAACATAGACTCTGAATAGGTTCCCTTTAGAAAAGAGGGAGGAGAGCAGTAACCAGGAGGAATGTCCTTCCCAGTGTTGTTGCCCACATTAACAAAAAAGTAGTTTAAAATGTTTGCCATTGCGGCGGGATTGTCGATAATCTTTTCATTTTCATTTAGGGTAGGTATAAAGTCAGCTTTACCTTTGCTTATATTACATGTATTTATTGACCTAATTCCAGACCATATTTTTTTATATTATTACTATTACACTGGGCTTGAAATTGCGACCAATGCAGTCGCATTTGTGACTAAATTTTTCCCTTTGCCGCTAAAATATCTGGAGAAGTCGCAAATTTCCTTAGCTCTTTCAAAACAAAAGGGTTAGCAGTTGCCACTTTGCTGCTTCTTTTGCTAAAATAAATAAGTAAATAAATGACAAAATTATTTTGTTTCTTGCTGTGAATTTTCTCTGAAGATAGTGTAATGGAGTAATTTACAGTGTAGCTGCAATGTTACATGCACAGTTCCATTCCTTCGATCGTGCACCATTTTCAGCGGTTTTTTTACACACAAGTATTGCAGGCTCATATGTTTTGCTAAACCGCTGACAACACAATGCAGCGCGGCAATTTTTGTGACTAAAATTTACGGGTTTGTTCCAAAATTTTTGTATCTCATCGCAAAATGTGACTGGATTTTTTCGTTAATTTGGAGCCTTGTTACATAAAAAGCAATTTTTTAAGTAATTAGTCTTACTAGCCGTAATATCCTTAACCACGCTGTTCCTGAATTTTTTATGAAGGGCTATCAAATTAGGATTTTGCTGTTTACACTTATTAATCTGAGAATAAAAAGTTTATTGCTGTGTCTTATCTTAGTAAGTATGTCTTTAGTGACCCAAGGTTTTGTGCTTAACTTACATCCAGTCAATATATAAAAAATCATTGCTAAATTTGTCTTCATTAAATTTAGAATAATCATTTTTAAATTAATTAAGAATTTTATAATTAACTTTAATATCATCAACAATCAAAAATTGAGGAAGATGATCAGAAATTTTTAGGACTAAGTTACCACTAATAGCATCCATGGCATATGAATTTGCAAATATATTATCAATTTTTGGTGATATATGTTGGTTGTAAAATGTAAGGAAGAAAGAAATAAGAGTGAAGCATTTGTACATGTAGGAAATCATTTATTCAGGATTGTTTTCACAATTTAATAGGTTAATATTAAAATCACCCATAAGAAAAATATTCTTGTTTTCTCTAGTCAGATGAGATAATGTAGGTTCAAGATGTTCTTTAATCCTTACAGGGTTAGAGGAAGGGTTCCTATAGGCACAGCAACATAGAATACTTTTATTAATAGTGTTAACAATTTCAACCCAGACAGTTTCAAACTCGTCATCAGGAATGCTCAGGTCAGCTCGTTTGAAGGCATTTAAAGACTTGCTACATGTATTATAAATCACAACACCACCAGCAGCAGACTGTCCCAGCAGCAGACTTTGAGGGTGGAGAGTGAAGTGTAAAACCATCTAAGTTGTTATTGATTTTAAAGCCTGTACTTCAAGCAAAGATGTATCCAGAGTGCGTCATTGCGTCCTAGGACGCACTCGTTTTCCTTTTGGACGCATAGAATATGGAACAAAGGGTCCAGTTGGACGCAGAAAAAAATCGAATGGGACATTCCATTTTTTATCCGCACCCCCCCTATGGAAGGCATTTTTTGAAATGTCAAGAAGGACCCTGTCGGAATCTGGATTTTCTGCTCCAGTTTAGGGGGTCGGAATCGGGAGTCTTTGTTCTATACAAAAACGGGTCTGTCGGAATCAAGCTTCAGAGTAAAAGGGGCCTGTCGGAATCTAACTTCAGAGGTGAAAGGGACCTGTCGGAATCTGATTTCAGAGCAAAAGGGACCTGTCGGAAAAATGCCTTCCATAGGGGGGGTGCGGATAAAAAATGGAATGTCCCAATGTTTATGCAAATTGCCAACGCCAGGAAAAACATTCGAACGGCGTATTTCACAAGGAAATTGAACATTCCCATTTCTCACAACGGAGAAATGATTGAGTTCCTTAAATTTCAAGGTTAGCTGCTATTTTCGGATTTTTGTAGTCCAATAATTTCATTTTGTCAACCATTATGTCCAGCTTCAGAAGTCGAGTTTTGAATTCGCACGTGTTGCGTGACATGATCGGAGCTGTTTTTTACGTGAGACAATCGGCGACACTTTCGATCTGCCTCCAGTGATAATAAAACATTTCGGTCGAAGTTCAGTTTGTTGCATGCTTTCCAAGTAAATTTCAAGCATTAGTTCGCTTATCGTGAGCGAAATAACAGAGAATCCAAAGGCAAAGTATGTTAAATTTTTGTTTTGTGCGACCCTGTTGATAAAAAAATTAATTCCGGGCGCGCACGTGTCATCGTCGTCTCGGTTCTTGTTTTGCACGTAACTTGTCTGTTTTGCCAATTATGCAACTTTTTTTCGGAGTTAGTGTTATAATTAACGTGTTGAACATGAAACTTGAATGTATTCAATCGCTTGATTATTAACATTGGCCATGGCGAAGTCACGGCCGCACGGGCCGACGATGAACTGTGCATCGATCGCTAACATTTGTTTACTCTTTTGTTCCTAAATTACGCCTAAAGTGTAGTTAAAATAAATGATGCTCTTTTACGGAAAATTGAGATTCAGTTCTGTTTTTTTTTTCTGTGGAGATCTAGATCATTTATCAACTGGAGCCAACAGTTCCTACAGAATACGGATTTCTATGTGATCGATGGAGCTTTGACAGCGCATACATTTTGATCGATGAATCAACAGGCACAACAGTTTCAAAGAAATTGATCATTTTAAGTACATATTCGTTGGGAGGGATAAGACTTTATTTTTGTGCAATTAGAAATCTGAAAGGGTACTGCAACAGCAATTAAGAGGCAATAGATCGCATATTAATTCTTGAATATTAATTAGCTGGACCCCCAAAATTTTGCAATGGACCCCCAAATTTTTGGGGATACATCTCTTAGTGAAACCAGGGAAAACATTTCTACAGCCTCACTGAGTGAGGCTGTAGAAATGTTTTCCCTGGTTTCACTAATACCTATAATAAAAAATTATGAAAAGGGAAGTTCAAGGATGCGAGTGTAGTCTGCAAATCACTTCGATGGGCGTCAAGACTGTTTAGAATAATATGAAATAGGGAGAAAGAAGAACTGGAAGCTTGTAGGGTTACTTGTAGTTTTTCAAAATTGGAAGGAAAATAGTACTTAGAATTGATAGGATTAGATATGTTTGACTCAATATCAGACATATCTAGACTATTTAAGCCAGATATTGTAGACATTATATCAAGGGAAGGTAGCAATTCAATATCAGAAAGCTTCGTCATGTTAACGAGAGTACAGAATTCAAAATCATTTAACCCATTGGCATCCAAACAGCCGAAACCGGCCAGACTTAGTGTTATCGCCAGACGATTTTACTCGTCAATGGGGAACCCCTGGGAGTCAATGGGTTTATCACTCACTGAAAAACTATTTCCCCATTAAAGAACTAAAAGGAAAAAAATATTTGCAACACATACATGTACAACATGTGCTTTGCAAAACCTTACCTTACTTAGTTGCAGCTGTTGATAATCCGAAAAGGTTAAGCTGTAGCATTTGCAGTGAATGAAACATAGGGAGTTACCACACTGAAGTGCTCGATTACATGTATGCCTGTTAATTACCCACTTTTGGCATATGCCACAAGGAGATTTAACGTTAGACAAGTTATGTGATACACTGGTCATTCATTTGACAGAGGAGAGGTCATTGAACCAGAATCGCTCGGTCTGTCTCTAATTATTGATTTATGTAGAGAGAAGTAGGCAGTCTTTTCTTGCTGCTTGGCTTGCTTCAGTTGCAGCAATTGAGAACTTCTCTTTGCCATAGTCTCTTCAGCCAGATATTTAAAGATACTACTTCCCTCAAGTTTAATCCTCCTTGCTTTGCTTAAAATGGATTCTTTTGCTTTGTAGCTAGTGAATTTGCGTACAACATTTCTCGGTTTCGAGGTTCCATCTTGCCTTGTATGACGACCAGTACAATGAGCTTGGTCGATCTCAGGAGCAGGATCAAGGTCCAATTTCTCAGCAATCACGTTCTTAATTTTCCCTTCCATAGTTCATTAGGATTCTTCACTAACTCATTCACTTTGATTTTCCAGATAAATGGTCTTCTGGAAATATTTGTTGACAGTTTCTTGAAGACTGGAGACATCGGTGTCCATTGATATGATCTTCTCCTGTTGCTATGATATATTGTTTTGGCTGAACTGCAGACTTGCCCTAAGATCTGCAGTTCATCTTTGACTATGCCATCAATCCGAAAAGAAATATTAGTGAATACAGAATCCATAAGAGTCTTGAACATCCGTTCCTGCACTGCTTGATGAAATCTCTGGTAGTTCAAATTCTACGGCTTCTGCTGATGGGGAGCTTACTTTTTTCTGATTTTTCTTTTTGTCAGGCATAAGAAAGTAATCAAATTGAAGTAATTGAAGTTATGCTAAAACGATTTGGAAAATAAGTCAATCGATTTACTTAGATCGAGCGGGAGCGATAAAAGATACAACTGCCAACTTCTCTGATCTCTGACCGTCTCTTCAAGTATGCATTCATGTCATTCATTGAGTCCTTTCATTACAACACATGAGTCCAACAAATTGACCTGCTCCCAACTGAGTGGCTTCGTAGCTCAGTTGTTAGAGTATCGCACCAGCATCGCAGAGGTCATGGGTTCGAATCCCATTGAAGCTGCCTGTAATAAGTAATGATTGCTTAAATTGTCCAGTTACAGGTACATTAAGTACGAGATTCAAGATTCGTACAGCATGAAAGGATGAATTTATCAGAAAGGATGCTGCCATACTGTACTTAAAAGGAGGATGTTTCTTGTTATCATTAATTTTATTATCTTAATCAGCAACCATGAACAGTGTGGAGTACATGTATGCTAGATGCAAGGTGTTAATGTAAGATTTTGTGAAATACATGTAAGCTGCTAGTGAACGTTTAGGGGTTGAAAACTGAGTTACCGGTACATGTATTGTCTGCTATTGACAGGCAAATTTTGTGGTGATATCCTTTTGTCTTGGTTTGAATACTTCATTATTTTCCTTTTCCTTAAGTTTTGGCCTCTGGGAAAAAATGAAATTTAAATAGTGTCAAATGAGTAATGAGCAGCTTAAAGTTTAAAGCAAAGTTTTGGCGCGTGCGGAGCTCCGCTATAAATTTTATTTTTTACATCTACAACCTGATGAGTCGTGTTATGGTGATGAGACAAGGCCCAACCAATGATCTATGCAAAGTGTCCCCAACAAAAAATGGATTGCTTGTTACTTGCTAATGGAGCCAGGCAGGCAGGCCTGTAGGTTACAGTATTTCTGTGTGGTTTATAACAACTTCAGATAATAACCTCTTACTATCTGAGAGCGAGGGCTGTACTGGGGAATGTTGGCATGAGGTTGTGAGAGAGCACAAGGCCCATACAAAAACAACCAACGGCCAATATTCCCCAGTAAGGTCCCGAGGATAGTAAGTTTACTATATGGCATCGTTTCTGTCTGAGCGACTGGACACTTCCCCTCTTGGTGAATGTTCGTAATCTTTGCCTTCCATCAGTGAACTTTGGACGGTAACCTTTTACATGAAAAACTAAATCCCACTTGCTACAATGATAATATTGTACTGCATTGATGAGAAATTAAATCCTGCTTTTAAAAAACTTTTTCTGTTTCACTCAACTTGAATTTCCCAGGAGATATGGAAATATGGAAACGGACCATTTCCATGGTAATGATCCGTACTGTAAAATCCTGACTGATAACCAGCCAATCAGGGTGCTCCATTTAGCCTGAGAATTGCTTGCCATATAATAGGAATAGTAAATAATTTTGACTATAAAAAATTGCGATAAAACATTTTTTAAAATCATTTTAAGATAATGATAATTTTTGCTTAAAAAATTGCTAAAAAGCGATGACGTTTTGACGTTAGCTAAACATCATTATCAAGTCAAAATATGTTAGTGAGTTTCGGTCTATAAATACTAAAAAAAACAATAGCTGATTAAAAGCTGTAATGTGGGTAAATAATAATTAAAAAATTAAACAAAAAGTTTCGCACGTATGGAGTCCGTCTGGGTATTTAAATTGGGCGTAAGATTCTTGATGAAGAGCATTTCAAATACTAGACATTCAAATTTGCCCTGGCACTTTCTTAAAAGTGCCAGGACTCCATACGTGCAAAACTTTTTGTTTAATTTTTTAATTATTATTTACCCACGTTACAGCTTTTAATCAGCTATTGTTTTTTTAGTATTTATAGACCGAAACTCACAAACATACTTTGACTTGATAATGACGTTTAGCTAATGTCGAAACGTCGTCGCTTTTTAGCAATTTTTTAGCAAATTTTTTTATCTTAAAATTATTTTAAGAAATGTTTTATCACAATTTTTTATAGTCAAATGCTTTTCTAAATCACTTCTTGTTAGTAAATAATTTATTACTGAAACTTATCACCAAGTAAACATACAATAACTTGTGGATCTTCTTTTGGTTGTAGTTTGCCCTCGGCCACCGGATAGGCAATGGATTTCATTGCAGCCAGATAGAACTAGGAATGCTTCCAGTGAGTACACTAGTTTTTTGGTATCAGATCAACAACACATTGCATGGGTTTCAATAAAATCTGAAGTTGGCAGCTGGTTTGAGTAGACTAACCAAATGTTGTTCTTGTCAAAATGAATTTTAATTTTACATGTAGGTTTCAAAGAATCTGTCTTCAATTACTTCAATCTTGGGAAAAAAAGTAGCTGAGTTCTCTGAAACGTCAATAATTTCTTAACAAGATACACTCATTGATGTGACTTAATAAGTCACCATGGTAACAAAACAGCCATGTAAAAACACCCTATGTTTTTTCTTGAAACGCTTGCATCTAAAAAGCAGACTCGGTGAGCGCCAATTTGTATAGCTGAAAAGAGATAGCCAGGCTAAGATATAACTTTTGGCAAAGTTTTAAAAAAATTCTCTGGAGTGGACTCATAGCCACCTTCACAAATTGAAAAAATTTAAGGTGGCTCTGAATCTGTGCCAGAGAATTTATTTTAACTTTGCAGGGAGTTTTATCTTAGCCTGCTAATCAATTTCCAGTGATCAAAAACAGGGGTCACTGAGTTTTTTTTTTTTAGTTATAAGTGTTTGCATACGCAAAACACTTGAACGCATCTAAAAAATTGTAGATGTGCGTCAGCACATGCAAAAAGGTTCATTAGTATTCTCATTGTCTTCCTTTGTTGCCTTGTGTTTGGTTTGATACTCTCAATCATCTGTGATGCAAATAATGTGGTGAATGTGAAAATAATTAATTGCTGGTCGCCACGTCATTAAAAGGGCAAAAATTATTATGAGCATAAGCTTATTTTAATTAAAGGCCCACCTTCAACCGACAGGCTTTTTGACCGTTTGTTTGGATCCGACTGGATGAATTTCAGCTTTGGCAGGATTTTCAGATATGAAATTGTTCCACGGCTCGCAAAGCCTGTCAGTTGAAGGTGGGCCTTAAATGGTGCAAAGTCCTTCCGGCTTGTTATCTGTTTTAAAGCCAAAAACATTATCAAGTTTACTGTTAGAGAAATAACCTATCAACAAATGGCGCACAAGAAAGCCTTTTAACATCGAAATTTACAATCGTTCACATTTATCACAGACCACAAGGAGTTTGGCAAACAAGAGTTTATTGTCACACAACAAACAGAATGAACGAATTTGACAATAAAACTGCCAATGCCAAGGGGAACAAGAGGTAGAGGAAAAGAATTAAGATGAGTGAAGACTCCCGATCTGCAAAGCAATTGAGTTTGCAGTGTGTCACTTCTGTTTTGAAGACATCTCTAGATAAACCAAAATAATAAGCATCGCTGCCCCAATCCCCTTGAAACTTAATGACACTCGAATGCAAAAGTTGCACCACTCCTGCAGAAACTATAGGGGAAACTTGTGTGGGATCCAAACCAATGGCTGTGATGACCTTAGAAAAAAGGGAGAAAAATGATGATATGCGAGAACATGGGGGGATGTGGAAGCTACCGACTTAACAGAGAACAAAAAATCAGACTGACTGAGGGTGTTAAGGTGCAGATGATGATGAAGAGCCTTGATAGGAGAAAGTCGAGAACTGGGAATAAATGGGAGGAAAATTGACAGAACAACAGTTTTGTTGTAATACAGCTGTAAAGAACGATTTTTGGTGTGAATTTTCAGCATGACAGTGAGGTCAGACAAGATTGCCAAAAGGGTGTCAAATACAACAATTGTCGGCATTAGCCGATCGAAATTGACAGTGCCTTATGTAAATTCTCAACTTGTTGGCGGCCATGCAATTTGTTCTTTTGTCTACGTAAACAATAACAGGAAAAGAAAAATTATGGTTGTGAATAACAAAGGGCTACACTCGTATTGTGTGTGAATTTTGCATCTGTGTCATTTGAGCAGCACTGTATAGGGTGTTTTTAGATGACTCGTTTGTTGTCTTGGTAACATAATGTATACATCACTAATGAGTGCATCTTGCTAAGCAATTCTTGTTGTTTTATTTGGTACCATAGCATTGCCATTACATGAAACAGTGTTGTAGAGTTAACCCTTTCACCGCCAAAAATGCAAATTGACACTTATAGATTTTACTCTGTCTAACGCCAGACGATTTTACTCTGTCTAACGCCAGACGATTTTACTCTGTCTTACGGGGAGCCCTCGGCAGTGAAAGGGTTAATCCTGTAAACAGAACATTCCCTCCCAATTGTTGAAGCTCTTTTGAGCCACCATAAATATGAATTTTTGAATTGGATGTACCAATGCTTGTGCATGAATAAGTGTGCATTGGCATGTACCATTATGATTTCCCATGTTGATTGCTATCTTTTTCATTTAGTGACATTTAGTGTTATGTGCTATAATGTGCTCTGCGACAAGTATTGTACACGTCAAATTTATGGTTACTGTCCATCATGGGCCTTAAACTGGGAGTACCGAAAAGCAACAATATTAAAGGAGATCCTTCATTATGGTGCTGACATTCTCAGTTTGCAGGTACAGTGCAGTCTGTCTTGCAATGTACATGTACAGGAACTCATGTGAACATGAGTGCATTTCGTGATTTTAATATGGGCACGAGTGATGTTTTGAAAGTTCCCAAAATTATGGTGAGTGCAATTTGAGAACTTTCAAATATCATGAGTGACCATAAATCACAAAATGCATGAGCAAGTTCATACTATTATTTATTTATTATAATTATAATGAACAAAATCATTCCATCGCTTTGTTTCCATAGCAACTTCCGTATTGCACTCCAAGGTTGCTGCCTAAGAACATTTTCCGGGAAGTCTTTGGGCCTCCAACATTAAAAGTTAGTAGCCCAAGACAATTTTTCAAGAGCCCAGAATTACCGTGCATACAGCGAGGGCTACTGAAATTTAAATTGACCAATCAGAATTCAGCGAGCGGGAAAAACTGTGCTATCCGACGTCACATCAATATTGTTTGCAATTAAAGGACCAGAAAACCATTTAAAAGATTTTGTGGCAACCTTTTTGTCAACAAACTTTCAATTGGTGCCCAAACTGGGTTGCCAGTGAGCGGCCATTCTTTGGTCAGCTGTTGTGCTGAGGCTGTTATTTGTGCTTTTTCTAAGTATCTTAAGCCAATTCAGTATGATACATGTATAAATTTTTCAAATCAAGTGTAAGAAGACGTCAAAACTGTATTGATAATGTATTTATATGTGGGTAGATCAACAACAAGGTCATTTGCAAACAGAAATGCACTGTTTCTGATGAAAGAGAAAATGATTGACATAATACAGTGTAGCTCACTTTTGACTGCCACACGCACTGCAGGCAGGGGTTCCGTATGCAAAGTAATTAGTTAACCCAGCATTAACATTGCGTCCCAGTCTCCATGTGCTATCAGGAGGTAACGCAACGAAAGCCCCCAACAATATTGAACAAGTTTACAAGTTAAAGAGTCGTTTATTAGTGGATTTCGCTTAGGTGCTGTTCTCTCCAACCATACTGTTACTGTTACTTGATACTCGTTGTTGACTTATATACATGTATACTAACAAAGTGGTCTTAATGACAACAAGTATTTTATTAGTTTTGGTTGTAATATGGGATGTCTGTTTGTAATATAGGAAATTGAAACAGAGCAGTTCTTTAATTTCTTTCTTCCTGAACTGCAACAACATGGCTATGATGGAATCTTTAGTCCAAAGTCAAGAGCAAGAACAATGACAGAAGAAGATCGCAAATATGTGGATGGATGTGCAATATTCTATAGAACATCTAAGTATGTTACTTGCATCTTTACACCCAATTGTTGATTTTAAAAATAAAAATGCTTTTGCTTACAACCTCTCAGTAATCTAAATTGCCTACATGTAACTCGTTGTTGTTCCTAATTCAAACCCTTTGGGAATACAAAATAATGAATGTTTTGTTCCAGGTACATGTATTCCCATATCATTCAAATGTGAATGCTACGTTATAATACAAATACAATACATGAAGAATCTTAACCCCATGAGATTTAAATCGGGTTTCCTCATTGAGTTGTGGATTGGGTCTATTATACCAAATACTGCTGAAAACAATTCAGATGCCAACATATATTAGAGGAAAAAGGGGAAAAAAAAAACAATAATTGCAACAGTAACGTTAAACTTATGCATTTTACCTTACAGATGAATATTAATTTTGTCATTCTAGATTTACCTTTGTTAAAGAGTACCTTATTGAGTTCAACCAATTAGCCATGGCAAATGCTTCAGGCGCCGACGACATGCTGAACAGGGTCATGACAAAAGACAACATCGGCATTGCTGCACTTCTAGAGCTCAAAGAAGGCTACCTTAATTACACCAATGACATGAGTATGCCTAGACAGCAAGTGCTTGTTTCTAATGTCCACATTCACTGGGATCCTGAATTCAAGGATGTGAAATTAATCCAAACGGTTATGCTTATGCATGAGCTGATGAACATCATGCAGGAAATAAATCCTGGATTTATGGTTCAAGGAGGTAAGAATGGGCTCATACGTGGTTAAACGATGCTTTGAAACTCATCAATATGCACAAGATTAACCACAACCAGTGTTCCAGATAAGAAGATGTCGAGGGTCAAGGACCTGAAGAAATAAGGGATGGGTAAAGCCTGCTTGAGAAACTTATCTAGAATGCAATGGAGTGCATACTGTAGCTGCTAAATTTTATTTGTCTCCCTTCATCCCTTTCTCTCTATAGCAGTTACCAGGGCTTTTAAGTACAATGTATGATAATTATTACAATGGCAACTGTATTGGGAAAGGCACGCATATCCTGAATTTCTGGTAGTAGAGTACATGTAGCTACGTATAATACTTGAGTTGTATGCAAATCAAGTGGTACTAATAATATGGCAGACGGGACAATAATGATTGTTTAATAGTGTTGCAGTGATAATCATCACCGTCAATACTAATGGCATAAAATAATGTAATTTTTCCATGTCATTTCATATTATAACAGTTGCTATCATCCTACAAACTACAAAGTAATATCCCTGTATTTCATCTGTTGTCCCTAATAACATGCCTTATCTTATTCCAAGGTAAAAATGGTACACCACCCAGCAAATCCATTCCATTGGTGTGCTGTGGAGATCTGAACTCATTGCCAAACTCTGGTGTAATAGAGTTCCTAGACAAGGGTAGGGTGCGGAGTGACCATGGAGATTTCCTGGACATGAAGTACGAAGGGTTCTTGTCACGCCTCAGCAATGGCAAGAATGGTGAGAAATCTGGTGATCTAACCCATTGCTTTAAGCTTGAGCGAGCCTACTCTGAGGAGCAGATGTCATACAGCAACCTGACGTACTCATTCACTGGAGTGATTGATTACATTTATTTCACATCTGACCTCCTTGTTCCAGTTGGGGTCCTTGGCTCTGTCAGTAAACAATACATCAAAGAAAACAAGATCATTGGGTGGCCACACCCTCATTTTCCATCTGATCATCAATCCCTCCTTGTGGAATTTGAAGCCCTCAGTTTCAGCAATGGTGTGCCTGTCTATGGCTACTTGCCAGGTACCCATCATCCAAGGTAGTGTGTTCCATGCTCTAATCCCACTTTAATATTATTGTATATGTGTAACAAAGGTGTAAAAAGGCTGACTTGATGTAAGCCATTTTCAAGAGTCAAGTCCCTATGAGACTTGTTTTTTATTCAATCCGCTAATGTTGGCGGGGTCTCATTTTTCCTCCTTCATTTTTATAGCCAGCCACTTGTAGATTAGCAATAATGATTGTCGGAAGGAAGTGATTTTTATCTTGTTTATCATTACTTTTGTTTAAGTTATCATTTTGAATAGAGTAGCTTTTTATTGGCTGTCTTTAGGCCAAACCCCGTGTGAATTCTACGTCACTACAAAGAGAAGACAGAAAACCTTTCAAAACCCTTCATGTTCTTGTAGCATTAATTTTGTGGGGCTGTCTAAAGGGTGTCATAATTCATTGTTGGCACTTCCAAGACTTTTGCCCTTAGCGTCATCCACTGTCGTCAAGTAATTAATATTATTTTTTGCATGGTTACGTTAGCTGAGACTTGATTGTGTGAGCTTTAAGAGCCTGGGACCCGTTTCCCAAAATCCCAATAACTTTTCGGACCAGAAAAGCCTTTAATATGTGAACCTGCCATCCATTTGTTTTTAAAAGCTGGACTTTCAGTATGTTTTCAAGATAACTAAAAGCAAAATGATTGAAAAAATTGATTACTCAAAACCCCTCTCTTGAAGTTATGAAGATACAGAGGGATAGGTTTTGGGACGTTCGAGAAACGGGTCCCTTGCCCAGCCACATGAAAGTGCCAAGAATAAAAATGTAATACTTATCAATGATCATTGATACATGTACAGTGTAATTGGGCAGGTTGTCAACGAGAAAACTATCTTGAGCTATCATGAAGAATTCTAATACCTTCAAGGCAAAATTAATGCAATTTGATAGTTGAATGTAGTGCACTAGTATACAGTAGTTGGTGGTCAAATGGAATTAAATGGTTCTTTTTTACCATCATGGACTAACATCTACTATCCTGCACTGTTGTAGCAGTGTTCAAGCACTGAACTTCATTTTGTACCATGACAATTTGTATGTTTTGTCCCACCTGCCCTTGCTTTCGGTAAGAAGGTGAAGGTCATAAATTTGAGTTGGAATGCAGGAAGCATTATGACAGCAAAGATAGTGGTAAGGTTTTGCATGTTTCAACTTCTGATTAGCATTCAAAAGATAACTTGGAGTTTTCACATGCCATTAAAAGCTGCTTTATTCACTTAATTAAGATGTAGCTTCGGTGAAAAATAATTTGAATTTTACCTTACTCATCATCATCATCATCATCATCATCATTATTATTATTATTATTATTATTATTATTATTATTATTATTATATGCATGCAATAATTTTACTCTTTTATAATTCAGTAGAAAGGCCTTGAAATATTTCACAATTTATGTAACCTAATCCAATCATGCACAGGTCAGGGTTGTCTGCCTTTTAGAAAATAACCAAAATGGAGTATCTTCTAATAAACAATGCAGTAGAGAATCCGTCCAAAAAAGGAAAAGTAGGTGGGTAATTTTTGCTGGTACACTGTAGCCGGCCACTTTTGACAACCCCTCATAAAATTTCATTGTGAAAATGTACGTTGAACCCTTACAGACAAATGTACATGTACCATTCGTTGACTTGCAATATAACTACTGTATACAAACAACATAATCTCATCAGGGAGTCATTGCCATGACAAGACCAACTGTTAAATAAGCTTCAGTCTAGTTCACACAAGCACATTTTTTGGCAATTTTTAAGTAACAAGTATCTGTCTGCGCACAAGAATAACCCATTTCAGAATTGCAGTTTGTCTTGCTTGAAGAGTAAGTGTTGATGCAAAACCATTCAAAAGAACATTATTTGTGCAAATCAAACTCATGTTCATTCCAATACTCCTGCACCAAGACTTGCTGTCAATCGGAGACAGACGGAAACTCGGACATGGGCCATTTACTTTAGACAGCAGAGAAACCTTGAATCTCAGAAAAACATTTCAACCTTTGATTATTTCCACACGAAGTAATTTTTTTGCAGGAGATATTTTTTGCTGCCATTTGCAAAAAAAAAAAAAACCTGGTACACTAGCTTTTCAGCAAGTATTTTTTTTTTCAAGGTAGTTTTCTCATTCATTTGAGCAAAAAAAAATGTCAAAAAAAAATTTTCTTGTGTGGACAGTATTGTCAACCAACAACTTTCTAACGTTGGGCAACGTTGTTGCAATGTTTGCATGAGACTTCAGGGTTCCAGAACTTTGTATCACTCAAATGGAACCCTGGCTGTTACTCCCCTCACGTTGAATCTTGTATTTATGTACAAATCTCTGTATGTAAAGAGCACAATGTAAATGACCAGCGAAAATCATTGGTACATGTAGTTTGGGATTTTAGTGATTTGCGGTCCGACTGTTACGTTTGTTGTCTGCGGAAACCACGCAAGCATTGTTCAATTTTGTTTCACTCGATATTCATTTGTTTCTGGCACAGGTGTTGGATATCTCAGCAGGTTTATTGGTTGCTCTGTCAAATATTTCTTTCCTATAAGAAATCTCGTAGTTTTGAACTGGGAAAAATTATGGTGAGACTACTTGTAGTCTCATCCACTGCTCCGTCTTCCTCCTCTGTCCTTGTCAGGGGTAGGGTGGGAAGGTGGTGAATTTTCAAGCCGGTCATTCCTTGGTGTACGTTTCTCGATGGCCCCGTACCTTTGGCATCTGCTAAAAGTAGGAAAACGGGAACATCCCTTGGTGCCAGCAGTAATGATGATTATAGTGATCCGTAATAATAATAATAATAGTAATAATAATAATAATAATAATAATAATAATAATAATAATAATAATAATAATAATAATAATAATAATAATAATAATAATAATAGTAGTAGTAGTAGTAGTAGTAGTAGTAGTAATAGTAGGTTGGCGCCTTCCTTAGCTCACGCTCTTGGTGTTCCGCTGACCAGCTCATCGTTACAGGCGCGCTGTTCCCAACGTGTGGAACGGTGAATAGGACTTCGCTTGGGACTCAGTTTTTAGTCCTGAACGCATCTCTCTCTCTTTTTTTTTTTTTTTGAAAAGCGAGGTGCCATCATGAGGATAAAAAGTTCATAAGTTAAACCCAAAATACGCTTTGAGAAAGCTCCTCGTCCGAGTCGCTACTTGATCGACAAAAAATCATTGACGATCCAGTTGATTACGACCCGGACTTTGGTTGTAGATGATTTGACATTGTTTCCATGTTCGGAGCAGCACCTCTGTAGCGATATTCTGGTCGGGAAATAACCAAGATAGCGAACTCCAAGCGCGAACTCTTTATACTATTTTATTGTATTATTTTTTATTTCTTTATATTTCGGTGATTCGGGATGTTCCGGTTTACCTCGTTTTATCACATGCGAACCTTTTCTGTCATATTAAATGTTAGGCCGGTATCCATAATCCCCTTTGTACATTCATGACGTAAAGCTTTGCAATTACTTTTTGTCTTTACGCCGCTTCAAATTATGTCAAGATTAACAGGTTTGCTAATGGCTTTCCAGGGCTGACGAGAAACTGGCACCAGGATTAAAAACAGCGACAAACCAAAACCGTTTATCTCCCGTGGGAAGTGAGTGATAATCATTTTCTTCCTTTGGGATTAAATTACCACAAGAGAAATGTTCAACACCTCTCGCGCAACTTGAATTTAACGACCTGTTAGAAGGTAGCTACATCGTTTTTGTTGCAGGCAGATTCCAACTAGTGTTGCAAAACGTTTCTGTTAAACTTCTTTATTGGAATGTGTGGAAATAACTTTCACTCAATGTGCAACGAGCCATTTTTGTACTTAATGATGGCTTTTTACTGGTCGATCATGTCCGAGCAGACCAGTAACCGAACCAATGAGAGCACGAAAAAAAAAATTGTGTGTGCCGCGGTACAAATGCTTGGGAAAACGCCTGTAGGCAATTGGGAAAATATGTTAATTTTATTTATTACTGATTGGTCGGAGGTGTGTGCCCAATCTGTGAATTTGAAGTTGTCCGTGCCCGCTTGCGACTGATCGCAACGTATTTCTGTAGATTCCGTTAAAGAAGTTTAAGCCAACTTTGTCACATTGATGTGCTATAATTTTCATTTAGTCAGTGTAAAGGGTGGGTTAATTTAGTTCTGAATGTAACACCTTAAGCGTTTGTATTTGGTATAAGCATATTGTTCTACTGAGGGCTTGAGGGAGGTATTTTTAGGAGTAATTGTAATTTATTAAACTATACGAGAGTGTGAATTTCAGGTGTGTCGTTAGAAAGGTTTGCTTTTGTGAACACATTTTTTCGAACCAGTTGCTTGCTTCTTGATAAATCTTATTATTTGTTTCAAGACGGTTCAATTTATATGTAAGCTTTCAGTAAGTTGACCAGAATGGATTCGTCAATTTCAGGTTTTCGTTTCACTTTGATGACACAAATTTTGATTTATGGAAAGAATATTGTGCTCAAAGATGAGTGTGTCAAACACGGATTTAGGAGCATAATGTTCGCTATACCGCTAGTCTAGCCAGATGAGGTTATTGGAATCGAAAATTATTAGTTACATAGTGCCGCCCGTCAGTGTCAGGAAAAACATCATTCTCGAAAAGAGAAAAGCTCAAGCTGCATATTGCCCCACATCAAACCGTTCGTCTTAGTCAAATCAAAGCGTTTTTCCTTCCCTGTCGTGGTATTTCGACGTGATTGTTTTACATTCATCAATAAGGCTCAAACCTAATTCTTGGTGGGTCCATTTCTGGTCACAACCACTAGTTAACGGGCCTTTTCGGCATGCGCGAAAAGGCCGTTTGGACGAGGAGCTTTGAGTGTGGCACCAAGATCTAAAGATATGCTAGACCGATTGTAGCCAGATTTTCAGAAGGTCCAGGGTCCTGTTTCTGGAAAGTCTCGATAACTTTTCGAGTCTGAAAAGTTGTTTGTGAAACTTCCATCCTCCTGTTTTAGAAAGCTGGTCTTTTAGCATGTTTTTAAGAGAACTAAAAGCAAATGGTGGAAATTGTTTACGTAAGAATCTGTTTTTCCTTTAGATACACAGGGAGTTGTGGAACCCGAAAAGTTTCGGGACTTTCAAGAAACGGGCTCGAGGTCGCTTGCGGAGACACTCCGGGAACACCCAACGAGAATATAGTTCAAAACTTGTTAAACGTATTTTCTTAGTTAAACGGTAGATATAGGCATATTTTTATCCCCTAAATTCCCCGAAAGTTATGGGGATCAAAACTTACCTTTTCGAAAATATCAGCCAGAAAAAAAGGTCCCGAAAATTCTAGGTGACCTTTTTAGAGTAAAAATCCGTAAAAAATGGGCAATTATACCATGTTTTAGATGTTCGAAAATCCTAGGACAGGCAGGCAAGCAAGGAATTTTACAACAAAGGTTCCGAAAATTCTAGATCTCAAATCGTCTTCCGGACAGATATTTTCCGAAAATTGACGTTGGGTGCCCCTGACACACTCTCTCCTCGACCGACCTGACCCGTCCGAGAATCAGGCTAGACCAATTGTACAAGGTTCCATGTCACGCTTAAAACTCGATGTTATGTAACCTTTTTGCGGCATTTTGTATTATTATGGCTGACCAATGTTTCCGCAGCACTATGCTTTCGAGGATGTGAAGAGAGTTTACTGCAGTGCTTTGATGTTGATCCTTTTTTGGTTTGTTTTTCTTTTGAAGATTCGTCTGTTTAAAAACAAAAGAACAGCTTGGAGGCCTTGCATTTCACGTCCTCGCGTTTGTATTGATGACAAAACAAAAGATTTGTCAATTTGTAACATTAATGATTGTCTTTTTCTCCGCGGATTTCTTTTTGTTACATGTCTCAAGGGTTTGAAGCATTGT
Organism: Montipora foliosa; assembly: GCF_036669935.1. Taxonomy (NCBI): domain Eukaryota; kingdom Metazoa; phylum Cnidaria; class Anthozoa; order Scleractinia; family Acroporidae; genus Montipora; species Montipora foliosa. The sequence goes on from NC_090873.1 coordinate 22,786,605, forward strand.
GAAGCGCTGCCAATTCCGTCTTGACAGTTTGTCATTTCATCAAAACAGATTAACGCTAAGCTTGCTTGTCAGTGACCATTGATTTGCCATCAGCGGGTAGTTTTCGTGTTTTTTACCCTGATCCAAAACCCAAGGCGGACTTTTACTAGTATGTTTTGTTTTCGTTTCTAATGGAAACACATTTTCTTCGAGTAGAAGTGTGCGTAGTGGTGTGGAAGCGAAGGGTCGCCGATGCCGATTTTTGAATTGCGTTTTGTTATTCTTTTGCATCCGCGAAAGCGCTCACGCCGCGAAATAAATAGTTAAATTTGCGCTGGAACGCTACCAGCCATTGTTTTTTAAGCGCCGATTGGATCTAGACACTACCACATCCTCTTAACCTTAAGAGATAGTATAGTTTGTTAATTGTTAAGCCTTCACTCAAACTTTGTTAGCTTCGTGTAGCTTTTTTTTCCATTGCCGTTAACGGTTTCATTGGGTATCGGTGTGAGGTGTTACATTGTAGATAAAACAATTATAGATAGTTTGTTAAACCATTTTTAATCGAAACTGCCATTTCAGAAAAAAATGCAGAACAACACGAATAAATGTCTTAAACGAGAAGAAAAACGACAACTTGCTTTTTGAGTAGATTCTTATGCTCGCGGGCACTCTTTGCTTCATGTGTTGGCTTGATAGAGCTGAGTAACAACTACGGATGCCCGAGTCGCACGCGTGAGAGAACTGGGCACAAAAACGCAAATCCTTGGAAACAGGTCAAGTAACATGACGGAATTTTCAAACATTTAAATGCTGCGAAGATTCCGGCCTTCAATAAGAGTTTAAAGGGGCTAGGTCACGCTATTTTAAGTAATTTTGTTTAAATTTGTTAGTTATGAGCTCTAAACGTCAAATTGGCAGAGCAATAGTCTTTCATTTGCAAAATCACGGCCTCGTAACAACTGAGAATGATTTTCCAGCTGTGTAAATGACATTTTGATATTGACTGATATAAATTTGAAAAAAGGTGGGCCGACGTTTTTCAATTTATCCAAATTCAATCCATTTCAATCCTCTCCAGTTTTGTCCATCCATGTCCCTTCTTGGC
>NC_090873.1:22795191-22800191 GCF_036669935.1 Montipora foliosa
AAAATATTTAAAGTTCTCGCGGGAAAGAGTATGAAAACTAATAAGTTGCCAGCCAATTGAATTTCCACTACGGAACAGATATTTTGCGGAATACCTTCGTTGGGTGCCCCTGAGAATATTCATGGTGATGGCACGACTTTTATTCTTTCTCTGATCATAAAAGAATAGATTTTGCCATTCAATGCAAATTAACTTTAGCGCGCAAATAATTATGTGGCTGTAAACTTGCCGCGCATTAAAAAACCAAGATACAGTCAAGAAATTACTGAAAACCCGTGTGGGGCATTGAGATGTCTTAGAGTTGTCCGCAAGTCATCTTTTAATGGACTTAATTTGAATTAAATACGTCTTTAATTATTAGTATATGATAGGTGGATCAAAACTGTTAATAAAGTATTCGAATAAAAATAATTATAAATTGGCGGGCACAGAGAAAAATGGGACAAAGCGTACGCGAGAGGGAAAGCTCCGCCGTGATAAAAAGGTTTGCAAAGGCAGGCATGAATAGTCTCCCAGTTATACAAATACAAATAGTTCTGCAAGAAAAGATCACAAAGCTCGATAAAGAGGCAGTTCTGTTCAGTGTAAAAAAGAAATAGCGAGGACGCATGATTTCGTTATTAATGCCATTAAAACCTATTTTCAATTTAGTTTCGTGTGGTTCTATTAAATCCGTCGGACTTGGCTAAACATCAAAGAAAAGGGATGAGTTGTTTTATTCGGATAAAAAAACCGTGTGAGGTATTTACTGACTAGGCCGCGCAAACAGGCAGTTACTGTTATGATTGGAGAGGTCTTTGTGAAAGAATCGTTTCTGAAGTTAAAGTGCATACCATATAAGGGAGGGAAGGGAATTGTTTAATAACAACAACAACGACGACAACAACATCAATTTACTCACATCTTTATTAAGTTACGTTAATTAAGAGGTACTTCTATTTTTCAATACGTAGTCACAAAAACATTTATAAAGTACATAGCATGATTGAAATTGGTAGCATCTAAGTAAACAGCTAGGTTTTCTTGTTAGATACTAGTCATGCTTTGTTTAAATTTACTATGCAGAGACGGAATAAACACTATCCATAAAGAGATAAGAGCAACAACAGTACATTAAATAACCGCCAAAAAGTCGATGAAGCATGAAAAGCTAGTCGAAGTAACGATGACGGTTACGTACCATCGGATCAGGAGAATTTGGTCATTTAGATGGTTCGATACAACATGTACCTCGTCAATTATGTCCGATTAGATTAAGAGATGACATAATTTGACCTGGGCCATGGTTCCAACTAAAATAAGCATTCTGTAATAATGACAGAGCATTTTTTTTTGGCATTAGAAATCAAGGAAAAGTTACATCAGTATTCAGTATTCGCGCTCAAGATGTAAATTTTATGGACGCGCTTGAATAATAAAAGAACCAGCAAAGTAAATATTTCAACAGAACCCATAAAGCTTTGTTAAAATTAAATGCTGTGTGACAAATGTTGACCAACCCTTGTCCGCTTCTTTGTTTCTTCTTGTTTCTTTCTTTCCAAGTATTATAATACCTTCATTATCAGCGCGAAATAGACCGTGAGGTAAACGTCACAAATCATCAAAAATTACACTTTTACTAGCGATGAATGCTATCAGTTTTGTCAGTTCACCTGTTGATCATCTTCGGTGCTGTGCTCTCACCATTCTGAAAAGGTAAGTTTGAATTTTTTCTTCATCGACAAACATCAATTTGCTGCCGTAATAGCCGAGCCGAATTACATCGTAAAGACAAAACAAGAATTCTAAAACACTCATCTTGCCTTTTTTCCAGAATTTTGGTTTTATCACTCAAAAAGTAAGCTTGAGGAGGCAGTTAGCATTTTGCGCGCGTAGGATCCCCAATGATGTGCAACAAGATTTTGTAAACTTTCTATACTTGCTTTATTTTTTCTGCTTCAGAGGGGACGAAAGATACATGTTTTCCTTTTGAGGTAGTTTCTTTTCTAAAGACAAAAGAAGAATTCTTAAACACTGATCTTACCTTTTTCAAATTTTTGCCTCGTCACTCAAAAAAAGAATCTTGTGGAGACACCTTGCAGTTTGCGCGCGCAAGATCCCCAATACTTGCTGGGCGTCCACTCAACTCGATTTTGCAAACTTCCCAAACTTGTCTTATTTTAACTGTATCAGAGGGGTCGTAACCTAAATCTTTTAATTTTTTAGGTCAAGTGAGGTTCAATTACGATCGATGGTCGTTAAATAAGAATGGAAAGTTAAATGACCACTGCTGTATGTTCAGGGCCTTCCAATTCTAAAGGCCTAACTTTACAGGAAATTTGGGAAATTTTAAATGTTCTTTCATCGCAGTTAACGTTAAATCCGTCAAGCCGGACTCAAAAAGAATGGGCGAGCTTTAGAAGTAGGAACAGTAGTTGATTCTAACTTTCAATCGACAATGAAATAAGTCAGCTTACAAAATCATTTATGGTCCAAGCGTTCATTTTTTAAAGGGTTGAAGAAACAAAACAGTACCAGTAGAACTCTTTCGAGAGAACTGTTTTAACTGGCGGGAAACACACTCTGTCCAAAAGTAATATTAAGTTTCTTCAATTGGCGGGAAAACCAGTCATTATCATAATTATGCTTGAGCGGTGAACTTCTATTACATATTTTATAATTTCAACAAAAAGTACTAAGTGCGACTTCTCACTGCTGATTGAATTTCATGAGTAATTTTAACATTCAAAACTATTCCTGAATTTAAATTTAATTACTTTCTTTATGGTGCGAATGTTTCAACCTCCGGGTGTCTGCGTTCGACGTAGGAGTACTTACACTATTCATGTCGTTTTTCAGTCCAGCGGGTTTTATGATATCCGCGGGTATCGATCCGAAGACAGACCGTTTCAGCTTTTCGACACCATCTTGGATCGACTTACACACATGGCCTCGATCTCATGATATATAGTTTAAAAAGATTTATGTCTCCAAAGGCGATAAATGGTCAGGATTTCGTAAAATATGAGTTTTTGGTTTGAAAAAAGGCATAACTGTGCATAACGCGTTTACGAAAGGCAATAACATGTCATAGATCTCGATGGTCTCCCAGCCAGATACTAAACTAGCCCCGCCTGACAAGGATTAACTTCGGTGAACTTTTGTTGTGAAAGCAGCTTTGGGGCGATTTATCAAAGGGTTTAAACGCGAAGACGAGCACTGAATCAAGCTGTTAGTATCGACCACTCAACCTCGTCCCCAGAGAAGAGAGACCCTGGGAACGAGGCTGTCGATCACTGTCAAGCTGAATTCGGTGATTCCCAAGTGTTTCTCGTTTATACTACTGTACTTAATTCCCACGAAAAGTAAAACTAATAACCATAAATTGCTGTAAAAAATAAGTCGAAGTGAAATAGGAAAAGATTAACATGTCAGCGTCGATGCCATTGTCACTCGATTCTCTTTTATTTCCTTCAATCTTTCTAGGTTTAGTATATTTTCACGCAAGGAGAACGCATTCTAATCTTATCAATCTCGCGGGATGTCCCTCGGGTATCGATTATGATGCCATTTTGTTTCAGCGTTTGGACGCCATCTTGTTGTGGCACAAATAACCTCGACTCATGTGATAGTGTTACGGCTGGCCTAAAGTCAAGTCTTGTAGGACGGAGTTAATAGGGACTTTAAGATAGTGGACAACGGTAGGCTGGGACGGTTGGATGCGTATACAGGAGACTTTGGACGAGTATGGTAGAAAGGCGCGAAAATTTTAAACTTAAGATTCGGCCAACACGACCGTAGGACGGTGGAATAAACATGTCTTTTGAAGAGGCGAGAAATTCTCTTGTAATTTCTTTTGCAGAAGGTTCAATTAGCGAGGAGGAATTTCTTATTTTATACCATGAATACGAATCAGTGAATCCTGGGAATTTGAACCATTTTGTTTAGATTCCTTGGATTTTAGCGACCGTAAATCCACTAAGGGGAATTGGTTCATAAACAAAAAATGCGGCTACAATTATCTCTTTTACCTTTCTTTTCTGCTTTCCTCCTGTGTCATGGTGGATTATGGATAACGCTACATTGAGAACAAGCAAATTTTGGTTTGAGCCGCGATGTGGCCGAGTGATGTCTTCGAATGAACTCGGAATTTTCGCTAGATTTTTTCATTTCAGCGATTGATAAATCAAGACAAACACAACCAAATGCACATTTAACCCATTGGGTTATCAGTTTTCAATGCATAATAAAGCAAAAGACTAAAATAGTGCGAATAAGTATGGATGAATTCCTACCTTTTTCACCGTCGGTCAAATGTCACGGGGATTTTGCGTCACATAACACTCATCTAACCGTCCCAGTCTACCGTCGTGTACTATCTTAAAGTCTCTAATATCGGGATGGGTAACCGTTCGGCTGCTTGCTTGGGGAGTCACTGATATCCTTCAAAACTGATAATTACCGCGTTGCCGTATGGCAATCCCCGTCGGAAAATGGGTATATTTCTCCGTTGTTTTATTATTATTTTTTTTTCCGTGTCATGAAAAGTCGTGCCTGTCACTCTCCTGCTAAGTGGTGTCTGTGTGCATAGAGTCTTCTGTACGTATAAACTCTTGTTCTTAGGCCATCGTAGCTTCATTAGGAAATAACACAAACAGCGGTGATAAACATTGTATTCCAACGCATTTTTATAAAACTTGACGTTTCGTATGCTAGTCAACACACATTTTCAAATGTGACCGTTACAATTTTTAAAAACTATATATATATCGTAAACAATAGGGGTCTGGAACCTAGACTGAGAAAAATGATCTGCAGCAGTACGTGTCTAGACATAATGAAAAGTAATAGCTAAAACAGCAATAACTTCTCACTACTAATATTTACATTAAGGGATGGCTTTAGCTCTTGAATGAACAAAGTCTCTTTAACTTTACAGTTAAAGTCAGTTTTTCCGGACGCTAAAATGTCAAAGTGATCCCATTTAATGTTGTGGCCAGTGGTTTTCACATGATCAGCAA
>NC_090873.1:22805191-22811070 GCF_036669935.1 Montipora foliosa
TTGTGTAAATGGTACACGTCGCCCGGGGGTGGGACTCCCATATGAAACAGACGGGGATATTCGTCGGAAATTTTGAATTTAACCCCTAAAGGAGACCAATCTAGGCGTGGCTTAAGCAAATTTTGACCCCTAAAAGAGACCGTTTAAAAACACAAAAATACGACACGCCATGAGTTTTAATGATAAAAAGGCATAATCATCGAATGCTTTTATCTAAAAAGAAAATTTAAAAGGAAATTTGACTTCAGTTTCTCTTCGCGTAATTCTGTGTTACTTCGCGGAACACTAAACGAGACCTTGGTGGCATAAAATATTGGCGCTTTGCCCGGAACACCGTAATCACCCTCTGATTTAATTGGATTCCTTTAGGACGCAGCTCTATTGGTTTAGAGTTGGGTTCCATTGTTTCTTTGTGTCCATTGTTTTCTGAACCAATCCTGAGAGCCGTTGTAATAGTAATGTATTTATAGTGCGCAATTTTCATAAAAATGTTCAAATGCGCATGACAGTCGGTTAAAAGTAAGATCTAACATTTAAATTTTAAAATTCTCAATAAAATATTACAATTCGTATTAGAAATGTTACAAACTAAAATAAAAAACAAGGTAGATATTAAGTTGTAATCATAAAAATGCTGACCTAAATAAGCTTGTTTTAAGCTTAACTTTAAAAACATCGACAGACTTAGTGCGTCTGACATCGAAAGGCAAAGCATTCCAGATCCTTGGAGCAGTGCTAGTGGAGGACCTATCAAAAAGTATTGCTTTGGATATAAAACGAGGATAGTTAAGTAACAGATTATCGTTTGAATTCCTACGATTGTATCTAGCTGGACATCTAAGAGAAATAAGAGAGGAAAAGTAAGACGGAGCTAAACCACGAAAAATCTTAAAAGTAATCAAAAGAATCTTAAACTCAATTCTAAATCTAATTGGTAACTAGTGTAACTACATAATAAGGGGTGTCATGTGACAGAATTTGTGTTCATTAAAAATCAGTCTTGCACAAGCATTCTGTACACGTTGAAGTTTATTTAGGAATCAGGCCGGCCATATAATAAGCTGTTAGGCCTAAATAACATTCGGTTAGCCTAATAGGCCTTATTCACTCTAACGATATGTTGGTTTTGAAATTGTCATGCAAATTAGCCATGCAAATTAGCCATGTTTTATGCTGGGGGGCAAACATTGGAAAAAAGGAAAATTGCGGAAAATCGGCTGGTCGAAATATTGAAATAACATTGCTTAAAGTCCATTTTAGTATTTAGAATTAAGTACCTTTTATAATAATTTTATATCTTTTGATTGCCTTTGACAGTTTGACTATCTATTTCGTTAGCTACTCATTTTTCACTAAAAAAAACGTCGAAGTAACTTGTGTAATCATTCTATTTTACTACTTAGGTGATAAACATTCAATGAACGTGAAACAAATCATCTGTGTGGCTAAGATGTTCGTTATAACCTCTCGAACTTGTGCACTTGTGTTGTTGCCCCCTCAGAAGAGTGTAGCTAATTTGCATGATAATAGCAAATCCAATGTGGCGGCCATCGTGAATAAGGTCTATTAGGCCTAAATAACATTCAGGTTAGCCTGTTTACGGTTAGCTCTTAATAACAGTGAAGGTAACGCCATATTTTACCCCTGGTCTGCACGGTCTGCAGTCTGCGTTTTGGCGTGACCGTTGATTCTGCTCCGCCAAACCACCTGTAGTCCTGACTTGAGAGCATCTCCATACTGCTCTCTAGGACTGAATTCCGGTGTTGCAACGTCCACATTGCCATTTTTTGCGTCCAGTAAAAATGGTTGTGATTGTCGAAATGCTGATCGGTTCCACTGCGTGCGTTGTTGTTTTATGGCAGTTTTTACCGTTTAATCTTGATACTATATTGTTTGTAAGGCGTCTCAACGGTTACAACTCTTCTCAGATCTTCCCAGACCAATCGCCGACGAAGAACAATATTTTCTCATGCATGATTTGGTTTCATTTTAGATCTTCCGGCCAAAAGGAATCCAGATAATCCTGAGTGTAACCAATGCCTGGATAGATGTACAAGTGAAGGAAATAGCCAGTCTTGGTGCGAAAGCGTCGACTGTGAATGCCAAGCCCGTCGCACGCTGAAAGGTACCACACTCTTGGCTTCATTAAATCGTTATGGACATATAGGTGTTTCTCTTTTGCAGCCCCCAGTTTATGGAACTCTCTCCCGACATTATCAGACAGAGTAGCTCGTAACCAGGTTTTAAGACCTATACGAAAACAAACCTTTTTAAAAAATTTTATAACTTAGATTAGCATGTAATAGAGTCTTTGACCCGGAAATATAGTTTTAATATGTTAAAATAGTTTTAATATAGTTTTTACCTGAAAATTGTAAAAATCCATCCTATTGCTACTTGTAAATTTTCCTATTTTAGATTGTAATTATTGTAAAGCGCTATTGGGCTAAACGGAAATAGTGCTATATAAATAAAGCATTATTATTATTATTATTCGTTTTCAGTAAATCGAAGTCGATATGTCATTCTTTAATAGGTTATTCATGGTAGTTTTTACCGTTTAATCTTGATACTATATTACTTGTAAGGCGTCTCAACGGTTACAACTCTTCTGAGATCTTCCCAGGCCAATCGCCGACGAAGAACAACATTTTCTCATGCATGATTTGGTTTCATTCTAGATCTTCCCGCCAAAAGGAATCCAGATAATCCTGAGTGTAACCAATGCCTGGATAGATGTACAAGTGAAGGAAATAGCCAGTCTTGGTGCGAAAGCGTCGACTGTGAATGCCAAGCCCGTCGCACGCTGAAAGGTACCACACTCTTGGCTTCATTAAATCGTTATGGACGTATAGGTGTTTCTCTTTTGCAGCCCTCAGTTTATGGAACTCTCTCCCCGACATTATCAGACAGAGTAGCTCGTTACCAAGTTTTAAGACCTATACGAAAACATACCTTTTTAAAAAATGTTATAACTTAGATTAGCATGTAATATAGTCTTTTACGTGGAAATATAGTTTTAATATCTTAAAATAGTTTTGATATAGTTTTCACCTGAAAATTGTAAAAATTTATCCTATTGCTACTTGTAAATTTTCCTATTTTGGATTGTAATTATTGTAAAGCGCGATTGGGCTAAACGGAAATAGTGCTATATAAATAAAGCATTATTATTATTATTATTTGTTTTCAGTAAATCGAAGTCGATATTTCATTCTTTAATAGGTTATTCATGGTAGTTTTTACCGTTTAATCTTGATACTATATTACTTGCAAGGCGTCTCAACGGTTACAACTCTTCTGAGATCTTCCCAGGCCATCGCCGACGAAGAACAATATTTTCTCATGCATGATTTGGTTTCATTTTAGATCTTCCGGCCAAAAGGAATCCAGATAATCCTGAGTGTAACCAATGCCTGGATAGATGTACAAGTGAAGGAAATAGCCAGTCTTGGTGCGAAAGCGTCGACTGTGAATGCCAAGCCCGTCGCACGCTGAAAGGTACCACACTCTTGGCTTCATTAAATCGTTATGGCCATAGGTGTTTCTCTTTTGCAGCACCCAGTTTATGGAACTCTCTCTCCGACATTATCAGACAGAGTAGCTTGTTACCAAGTTTTAAGACCTATACGAAAACATACCTTTTTAAAAAATGTTATAACTTAGATTAGCATGTAATATAGTCTTTACCCGGAAATATAGTTTTAATATAGTTTTACCTGAAAATTGTAAAAATCCATCCTATTGCTACTTGTAAATTTTCCTCTTTTGGATTGTAATTATTGTAAAGCGCTATTGGGCTTAACGGAAATAGTGCTATATAAATAAAGCATTATTATTACTATTATTATTATTCGTTTTCAGTAAATCGAAGTCGATATTTCATTCTTTAATAGGTTATTTATGGCAGTTTTTACTGTTTAATCTTGATAGTATATTGCTTGTAAGGCGTCTCAACGGTTAAAACTCTTCTCAGATCTTCCCAGACCAATCGCCGACGAAGAACAATATTTTCTCATGCATGATTTGGTTTCATTTTAGATCTTCCGGCCAAAAGGAATCCAGAAATCCTGAGTGTAACCAATGCCTGGATAGATGTACAAGTGAAGGAAATAGCCAGTCTTGGTGCGAAAGCGTTCGACTGTGAATGCCAAGCCCGTCGCACGCTGAAAGGTACCACACTCTTGGCTTCATTAAATCGTTATGGACATATAGGTGTTTCTCTTTTGCAGCCCTCAGTTTATGGAACTCTCTCCCCGACATTATCAGACAGAGTAGCTCGTTACCAAGGTTTAAGACCTATACGAAAACATACCTTTTTAAAAAATGTTATAACTTAGATTAGCATGTAATATAGTCTTTTACGTGGAAATATAGTTTTAATATCTTAAAATAGTTTTGATATAATTTTTACCTGAAAATTGTAAAAATTTATCCTATTGCTACTTGTAAATTTTCCTATTTTAGATTGTAATTATTGTAATGCGCTATTGGGCTAAACGGAAATAGTGCTATATAAATAAAGCATTATTATTATTATTATTATTATTCGTTTTCATTAAATCGAAGTCGATATTTCATTCTTTAATAGGTTATTTATGGCACTTTTTACCGTTTAATCTTGATACTATATTACTTGTAAGGCGTCTCAACGGTTACAACTTTTCAGATCTTCCCAGACCAATCGCCGACGAAGAACAATATTTTCTCATGCATGATTTGGTTTCATTTTAGATCTTCCGGCCAAAAGGAATCCAGATAATCCTGAGTGTAACCAATGCCTGGATAGATGTACAAGTGAAGGAAATAGCCAGTCTTGGTGCGAAAGCGTCGACTGTGAATGCCAAGCCCGTCGCACGCTGAAAGGTACCACACTCTTGGCTTCATTAAATCGTTATGGACAATAGGTGTTTCTCGTTGCAGCTCTCAGTTTATGGAACTCTCTTCCCGACATTATCAGACAGAGTAGCTCGTTACAAGTTTTAAGACCTATACGAAAACATACCTTTTTAAAAAATGTTATAACTTAGATTAGCATGTAATATAGTCTTTTACCTGGAAGTATAGTTTTAATATGTTAAAATAGTTTTAATATAGTTTTTACCTGAAAATTGTAAAATCCATCCTATTGCTACTTGTAACTGTTCCTATTTTAGATTGTAATTATTGTAAAGCGCTATTGGGCTAAACGGAATAGTGCTATATAAATAAAGCATTATTATTATTATTATTATTCGTTTTCAGTAAATCGAAGTCGATATTTCATTCTTTAATAGGTTATTTATGGCCCCTTTTTTCGTTTAATCTTGATACTATTTACTTGTAAGGCGCTCTCAACAAGTTACAACTCTTTTCAGATCTTCCCAGACCAATCGCCGACGAAGAACAATATTTTCTCATGCATGATTTGGTTTCATTTTAGATCTTCCGGCCAAACAGGAATCCAGATAATCCTGAGTGTAACCAATGCCTGGATAGATGTACAAGTGAAGGAAATAGCCAGTCTGGTGCGAAAGCGTCGACTGTGAATGCCAAGCCGTCGCACGCTGAAAGGTACCACACTCTTGGCTTCATTAAATCGTTATGGCCATAGGTGTTTCTCTTTTGCAGCACCCAGTTTATGGAACTCTCTCTCCGACATTATCAGACAGAGTAGCTTGTTACCAAGTTTTAAGACCTATACGAAAACATACCTTTTTAAAAAATGTTATAAACTTAGATTAGCATGTAATATAGTCTTTTACCCGGAAATATAGTTTTAATATAGTTTTTACCTGAAAATTGTAAAAATCCATCCTATTGCTACTTGTAAATTTTCCTATTTTGGATTGTAATTATTGTAAAGCGCTATTGGGCTAAACGGAAATAGTGCTATATAA
>NC_090873.1:22811170-22827527 GCF_036669935.1 Montipora foliosa
ATAAGCACCCAGGTATTGTTATTTGGGCTTTGGATCTATGTCATTTACATTATACTTCCACTTAACCTTGAGGATGACGCCTCGAGGATCATTTGTCTTTGAAAGGTTTATATATAATTTTGTTGTTGGCACAGTACTTACCTACAACCTCAAATTCTTCATTCATGACAGACTCTAGGTTACTCAGGTTTATTACGTTGTATAAAACATATTAGTGTCATCAGCAAAGATTCGAAAGGATAGTTTGCTTGAAACAGTTTGGTAAATCATTAATATAGAGCAGAATCACAATGGCCCCCAAAGTTGACCCGTGAGGTATACCACAAATAATGGTCTGACTGCTAGATATAGTGGTCACCACTTTTAACAACCTTAATTTCCATTGTATAAGTAACTTTCGAACCCTCTAAGAGGATTACCACGTAATAACCATAGCTATAAAGTTTCGATAAACAGAATATCGTGGTTATTGTGTCAAATTTGCCTTTGAAAACATCAAGAAAAGACCACAGGTGACCAACTTTTTATCCATATCCTTCTTAAGCGAGTCAGTAATTTCTAGAGATAGCCCTGCTCGGTAACCTAAATCCTAAATTGGGACTTATACAAAATACTATATGTTTTTCGAGAAAGGTTTATATACGTTGATTATAGATTAGCTTTTCAAAGGACCTTACTAAAGGATGAGTACAGTTTGAAACAGGCCTATAGTTTTGGCTGGGTCCAGGTCGCATCAACACACCCGTTTTTTATAAACTGGAGTAAACCTGTGAAATTTTAAACTATTGTTTGTAACTACACTTTCGATCGCTTGATTAGAATTTGTGTAAATGGAACAGATAATGGCTCACGCGCGATTTTATAAGTTTATTAGGAATGCAATTGATGATTTAATATTTGTATCGAGGTTTTTGAACAAATTAGAGACCTGAGCTGTCTGTGACATTTTCCATAACCAAACTGTTACTTAATGGTGACGAAATATTTGTGTTAGGATTGTCATTGAACTTTGTGGTCAATTTTACTAGCCAAGTTTGGGCCCCCATTAATATAATTTTTATGAAACTGATCTGCAAGATCTTCAGTGCTGGTATAAATCTTGTTATTCCTAGCATTTTCCTCCCTGTTCTGGGGAGTAGTCTGGCTTTTTGTCTTTCTCTTTATCACTGTGCCAATTAATTTTCCAAGTAGCTTTTAAATTACTTTTACCTACATCTCAAAATGCCTGCAGAAGTATGGTTTCCTACTAATATTCTTAAGTTTTGGTTACTTTTATTTGAGTATTGTTTGTACTCAGTCTATTTTGGCTGGATCATTAGATAGAAAATGGGTTGTGTACATAGCATGCTTAGATTTAATAGATTTAAAAACGATTCCTCTTGTTAACCCCAGGGTTTTTTTAAGAGCCTGTGTTGAGTCCTAGACAGTTTTATTTTTTGGTGCGTGTTTTTCCACAATCAATTTCATTGCATCGATTGTGCCGCGCTGATTACTTACATGCAAATCATTGCATTGATCAGCAATTGCATTCCAGTCGATTGCATGAAGTTCATGGAGATATGCTTCTGTGTTGAATTTACTGTAATCTCCTCAAATACTATTTTTTTTTTGTTTCTTTTTTGAGAGGTGTTTCAACTAAACAAAAAGACTGGCAAATGGTCTGAGATATCAACTGTGGCAATCGCCAGAGGTCAATCCATTAATAGTGTTGGTATCGCTGTGTTTCTATCAATGTCGCTGTATGACTAGTGATTCTAGTAGGTTTAGTATTGACGGGTAAAAGATTAAAAGAGTAGATCATGTCCAGGTATCTCTCTGTTTGCTGGTGACAATGATACTTAAGGAAGGTCACTAATCATATCCCCAATTATATACATATCATATTTGTTAGGGTTAAGTTTGGTTTTAAAAGTTCAATCAAATTTAATCGGTAAATTCTCCCACATTTTTCAGTCGGGTGTTTGTAGATACAGCCAATCATAATGTGCTTTTCTATTATTGTTAGGGTCCTTTCAACGCCAACAGGAACTCGAACTAATTGTAGTTCTATTTTCAAATCATGTCTTTGGCATGGCTTTGAGAGCTTTGTTGACATAGATCGCTGCACCTCCTGCAGGTGTGGGTGAAATCAGTATGAAAAAAAATATAATTTGATATGTCAAGATTAGATACACTCCATGAAAACAGAGCTCACTGAAGAAACCCCGTGATACCCTCATGACTCATTCAAAGAAGACTCTAGACAAATTCTATAAACATGCAGCATAAAGGGTGTCAGGGTGGCTTAGGTGGTTATCTATCGGGCCCTTCCACCATCTGCGAAGCCGGGGTTCATTCTGGCCTGGCCCAGCATGTGGCTGAGTTTCAGTCGATTCTCACCCTGACTCAAGGGTTTTTCCCCTTCCTCCTCCGGGTAAACTATTTCGGCGGGTTTCCCTCCTCCCTCATCAAAATCGACTCACAGCTTAGTCACATCACTCTGACTACACTAACACGAGACTTCGATGCGAAAATAGTTTATTTTAAGGGCACGTCAGTCAGTCCTGCTGAACAAAATGACCTCCATTTACCTGAATTGGTTACAAAATGGACATCAGATAACACCGCCCGTAGAAATAAGACAAAATATACTGCTACTCATGTAGGAATAAACCTAAGCAACAGTACCGTGCCGGATACGAAAAACACTAAAAACCACCCTTTGAGAAGTGGCCAAAAAATAAGTGGACAACGTATTCCTCATCCAATGCAACGGCAACCAGACCCCGAGGACGGGTAATTCTACTATACACAAGGAAAAATAAGCAGACAGCGCAGTTCAAAAGTTCAGCGATAAAGTTAAAGCATCAGCGACTGACAAACATAGACTGATGAGAAAAACTCCCGCCAAACTCCTAAATAGTCCTAACCTATCCCCACAGCCACCTCACGGTCCTCTACGCCGGGCAGTCAGAATATTCAATTTCTGACTAACTCGTTCCCATGTCCCTCGAAATGGTCAGAAATTACACATTCTGACTACACTAATATGCACGAGACTTTCGATGTGAAAATAGTTTATTAAATGGCACGTCAGTTCAGTCTGCTGCACAAAATGACCTAATAGAGCCAAGAAAGGGAAGACGATAACGTAAGCTAAGTAATCAAATACGCAACATTCTGAAACCCGACAACCTGCAATCCAATCTATCCTCTACGTAACCATTTTTGGCAAAAACGGTTTTCCTTTCCACCTGCCGTGGCGTTGAAAAAGGCCGATCTTGCACGCCTGCATTAGCCGCAGCCGAAGCACCACCAGCACTTAAGGAATGAGTGCCAAACTGAGAAACATCTAGGACACTATCTTTGAAAACTACGCTTAAAATAATCAACCGGAATGCTAGCAGTAACTAATTTGGCCTTATTAACAGAAACCAGTCTTATATGACCTGCCCCCTTGCACTTATGAAGAGTAGAGTGCCTAAAAATTTAACCAAAACAAAAGAGAAAAACAAAGATAAAAAAAAAAAAAAGAGAAAAAAAAAAAAAAAAACAGAAAAAAAAAAAAAAAAAAAAAAAAAAACCAAAAAACATACAAAAAAAAATAACAAAAAAGAGAAAAAAAAAAAAAAAAGAAAAGTAAACAAAAAAAAAAAAAAACAAACAACAAAAAAAATGTAATAAAAAGATAGGCCTTGGAATCTATAGGGTAACGCTCTAACCTCAGTTAAATTAGCGCCACTCAAATGTTAACAGGACAGGTATCAACACTCGAGCCACTAGCTAATACAACCTCACTCCCTTTCCTCAATTGATCCGTCTTACTGCTGTTGACATCAATAGCTACATAACCGCTCTGAAAACGAACGTCCTCCATATTTAATATGAAGAAACCTCATTGATCCTGAAAAAAATTCCAGCAAAGGCAAGTACAAAAAATACACACGTTCCTTAACTCAAGAAGGTTTGGACAAAGTTAGAAGCACTAACTAAAGGCCCAATCATATCAGCTGGCCACAGCTTGCTTTCTGTTAACCACGCGAGCCCCATTCATATTCTTGGCTGCTTTACAAATATCGCTAATGATGGGAGCGTCGCCGGGGAGGGGCAAACCTGCCAAATTAATGCGCACCCCTGAAACAATGGCATAAAAGGACGAGTTTCCACAACAGAATATGAATGGGTAGAATCTAAAACAGATGCTGTAGATACAAAGCTACATGTTCCGTCTTCTTCGAATGAAAGGCCTCAATCTCCTCTTTGGGCATCGGCAACGTCCTTCCATCCTAGCAAAGGCCCTCCTGTCGAATCAATAGTTCCAGGCTCCTTGGAAACCAGGACGGTTGACGGTAGTTTGTACGCCAATTCCTGACAGATACGATCACGACAGCTACTACGGGAAAGACGCTGATTCCAGAGCTAAAAACAGCTAAAGGAAAATAAACAAAAAGCGGAAAAAAAGCGAATAGCAATAAATAAATCAACAAACAAACAAATATATACGAACGAAACGAACGATAATACCGCGGCCAGCAAACAAGTATTGACAACAAAATACCCACCACCGTGGGCTCACGGCTGAAAAGCATACAACTGAGACAACCCGCCGAGGGCTTAAAAATTCACATACTTGCAAACACTTCGTGGAATACCCGCGAGGCCTTCTCAGATTAAAACGGCAAACACTGAAACTATCCTAGAAGGATAAAGACTTAAAACCCACCGTGGGGTTCACGGCTTAAAAACATACACTGAGACCACCCGCCGAGAGCTTTCAAATTTCACTGCAAACAGTCAGTGGAATACCCCGCCGAGGGCTTCTCAGATTGAACGGCAAACACTGAGACTATCCTTAGAAGGATAAAGACGTAAAAAACGCATACACTGAGACCAACCCGCCGATGGGTCTCAAGTTTACTGCAAACGCCCTGTGAAAGAACCCCCGGGGTCTCTGTAAAGAACTGCTTACTAGCATTGAGGCCGCCCCGCTGAGGGCTCCCAGTACAACTGCTAACACTGGAGACTACCGCCGAGGGATCTCAAATGAACTTGTAAGCATATACCTTTTCGCTTAAGGTTGCGACTACAAACACCGAGATAGCGCAACGAGGACTCCCAAATAAACGTGAAAAACTGATACGAGACTTATATACTGATCAGAATAATACGAAAGCAAAAGAAAATAAAAATCAAACAGTCCAAAATCGGAAGAAGAAAACAAACTAGAAATAAATTTGCCTACCGTAAAACGCATCTCTAGGGGCCGGCAAACAGAATCACCATCCATGTGGTACGGTACAAAAAAACCTGCGCAGAAAAGAGCGGCCAAGTGCCAGCAAAATCAAGACCTAGCGCTACACAAGACGATTTTAAACGCCTTGGCACCAAACGAGTTAATTCTTCGCTCCTAGCCCGTCACGAAGAGGTCCGGTCCTGGCCGAAAGATACAACCAATCTGCCACAAAGGAATTAAAATGAACCCCATCACTGCATCCAATCACTGAGGCTGAAGATGCCGGATATCTACAAGCCTCAGTCCCCGGCTGCAGAAATCTGGAAGTGAACCTCGACAACTTCGCGTTGTAACTGGAAGCGAATCTATCGATCGAATGCGGACCCCAAAGCTGATCAAGATGCTTAAACACATCATCATTAACGGATTAATCATCGAAATCACTTACTTTTACTGAAAAAATCGGCCTGAGCATTCTGACGGCGATGGTAAACAAAAGAATCGTAATTGAATTTGAACGCTGAGCGGTAACAGGAAACACTCACGGGCCAAAATCCTTCAATTCCCTAACCATGCTCCACCGACTTGGATTATCCGCATCGCGGTCTGACTAATCAGCCATGCCAACGAACCCTTTGTTTGGACAGGTGAGAACCGAAAGCTCCATTCCGAAAACTTTATTGCAGCTAACTTCCCCTTCCATAGAAGACCTTCTCAGACTCGTCCAAAAGAACCAATTCCCCCTCTGAAAACTAGGTCAGTGCCTTGGATAAAAAATGAATGAGGGGTAGTTTTTCTCAAGAAACGGTGGTGCTGCGTCGGTGGGGAATAAGTATACAAAATTTGGTTTTATCAACGGAGTTGATAATTGTAAATTGGCCACCGTACAGAGATTCTAACAGCTGACTGTTTCGAGCGTTTATGCCCTTTCGTCAGAGCGAATCGATTCGCTCTGACGAAGGGCTAACGCTCGAAACGTCAGCTTTTAGAATCTCTGTACGTTGGCCAATTTACATTATCAACTCCGATTGATAAAACCAAAGCCTTGGCTAAAAGCCGCATCAACCGTTGGCGGAAGGCATTCCGAAAAAATGAACTACAGAGGGAACAAAAGGAACCTGGCAAAAACAAAACACCGTTCAGTGCTTTCAAATTATCTCCTCTCCAAAATAAGCTCGCTCTTGCCCTGATCGTGGACAAATACCAACAAATTACAGGAATTCCCGAAAATGTAACAATACATGCAAAAATCTGGTCATAATTTGAGTCCACTGTACCGCAACTCTCGGACACGTGAAACCATTTGACCGACAATGGAGGCAATTCTCTTAACGTGAAACGAAACGAGACTCCTACAAAGCGGACAACCAATATCAACAAGTTCGGAAGAAATCTTTCCAATTCTGCGATCGGTTGCTCAAATGAGCCCCGAATAAGTGTCAGTCCAGTCCAACTTCTCATGATTATTTGAAAACCGGCACGATCAGAATCCGATCGCAACGAACAGACCTGTTTATGATTAGCCTCTTCTAACGACTGGCCAGCGCCAACACCATCATCAAAGAAAATAGCTAAACGGGTATGCCATGCGATCTCCAAAGGGTCCTCCAAGAGGCTTTAATAACTTAGTGAAAATAAACGGAGCGCTAAGAAAAAGGCCAAATGGTAAGACTGTAAACTGGGAAATATCTGGCTAAACCCGTGCCACAATCTACAGGAGAAGAAGAAGCCAAAAAAAAATGTGCGAGCTCAGGAAAAACATGTCAACCTTGGTGATATCCAGACTTTAGATCGAACGAAAAACAAACAAAAAGGGGTTTTGAAAAGACATCACGAATGGTATGCAAACCTTCACACTTAAATTTCTGCTGAAAAAACATGCAAATTAATGTGGGCCTCAAATCTAGGAAGTTAAGCACGCTTCTTCCCGCTCTAGTTTGAACTGTGAACAGTCAACGGATTAAATATTACAGGAAGAGGACCGGCGAAGAAGACAGCTCCTCGACAGGATTGTACTGTCCTAAAAGTTTCCGCAATGGCCTGGTCCACGAAATCCGCTTGCTCTTCTCTCAACGCGTATCCATTATTGGAAAAAGTTTTTGGTGGCGGTGTAGACTAGAAATTGAATGGTAATTTTATAACCCTCCTTCATAACATCCAAAATAAAAACATTAAAAAGTGCCGATTGATTGCCAGAATTCCATATATCTAAAATAAACGTCCCTTGTTACAGAAAGTTTGGAAGAAAATCGCTGGAAGGAACCGGTGTAGCCAAGTCACGCTCAAAGCCCTCTGTGCTCATCAAGAAGATCGTCCCCCCCCCGAAATCAATTTCCTATCAGAATCAGCCGGA
This sequence comes from Montipora foliosa, assembly GCF_036669935.1. Lineage (NCBI taxonomy): Eukaryota > Metazoa > Cnidaria > Anthozoa > Scleractinia > Acroporidae > Montipora > Montipora foliosa. The sequence goes on from NC_090873.1 coordinate 22,818,736, forward strand.
GAGAATACCACAGGGAAAAAGTTACACCATTACTTTGATCCTCAGAAGTTAGTCAGCCTGCTAATCCCTGATTACCTTTCGATCCACGCGCACTCTGGAACGCATTCAGATCTCCAGTGACCCAAACTTACCACAACGCAAAACAGTTACCCCGGGCCTAGCAGGAGTTTCTGAATGAAACGCCGAGAAGACACGGGCAACCATTGATTGCGAAGGTGGAATCAAAATCAACAGTCTGAGAAGGACCAACAAAATCGAGGGGAACCCAAACGGAGCGGACCGCACCGCCGAGGAACGAGAAGAAATAGACCGCGCCTTGCCGCTTTTCTTCGCAACCGTGGACTTGACAGCCTTTTCAAGAGCCTTTCTTTCTTCTGCGCGAACGGATTTTCTTCCGCGTCTTCTTCATCCACAGCGAGCTCGTGTTCAACGTACTCGAACCTCTCGGTCTTCCAGCCAAAATCCGACTTGTCCCCCCAAAGGATTAACTTCTGCCTTTCGGCTAATAAAGACGTACCTATCAGGCGAGGGTTCTCCTTTGCCTTATCACAGATCGCAATTGACCTCAAGGTGAGGATTTGGCCTCTTCAAGGGGCAGCCTGCGTTTGGCGTTGAACTTGTACTGCAGAGCTCATTACCTTTCCGTTTGTAAAGGACTTCGTTCGACTCTTTGTCCCGTCTTAGGCTTCTTTATCTCTCCGCACCTGTTCATCGGCGGCCCCTCCTACACTGGCACGCTTAACATTATCGGCGGAATCAGCGACTAACTTCGAAAATCGTGATCCAGTAAACGCTTTGTTGTTATCAGCTAATGACTTATTTTATAAATTGCTGAACCTCTGGAGAAACCGACATACTTCAATCAAATACAAACGAACTGTGAAAGAGACGAAAGACCTTAAGCATAAAGTTAAAGCATCAAGCGGACTGACAAAGCGTAGAATGATGAAAAACTCACGCCAAACTCCTAAATAGTCCCTAACCTATCGCCACAGCCACCTCCGGTCCTCAACGTCCGGTGCCGTTCAGAAATATTCAATTTCTGACTAACTCGTTCCCATGTCACTCGAACGTCAGAAATTCACGACTAGCTGTGGTGCTGTGCTCCGACATCAAACATGGACTGTTATAGCAATACGCACACAGAGGCGCCTTTGTGTGCTTTCAGCCCGATGTCGTGAGCCCGCGCCCTTTCGCAAAAAGTCAGTCCTCCGTCTGCAAGTAGGGGTGTCCCATTAGCACTAGCAATATCATTTATTTATTTATTTTATTTATTTATTTTATTTAAAAGGAAAGAATGATGCCAACACAGTGCGAGCAGTTAACGCACAGTTTCAACGCCGGCAACCGAGCTTCTCGGGCTAACGCTTCAGGACGTTCCCGAGAGCACCATGCTCAAGTGAGTTGACTGTCCTCTTTAAGGCATAAGTGGAACAAAGAACAGTAAACCAAACTACATACCTGTCCTTTAAAGACAACATGCATAGTGGAAAAGTTGTCGATGGAATGTGTGAAGAAAAGTGGTTGCTGACAGTACTGTGTTAGGGAATATTCCTCTGTCGGGCAAGGGTAAGAGGAGACAAGGCAAGGCAAGAAAGCGAAAACGTTTCAGCCAGTTTTCAAAACCACCAACTGGATGGATGGGAAACCTGCATCCTGACAAGCTAAGGCAGTTTTGGACTTATTCCCATGCAACGAGGGGAAAGAGGGACGAGACCAGACAGGAAAAAGAAAGGCCCAGCAGAGCATTTGCGTTTGTTGATGATACTTCTGAGACAAACGAATACCTAAAGTTTTCCTTAATGTCTGGTCGAGTATTTTTAAATGATGATGACACAAAGGCATAACACCTAAAGAGAGCTAAAAAACTAATGACCCAATAGAAAGGCCGCGGGTTAGAAATCACACTCTATCGCAATGACGCAACGGGTGCGAGCATAATTTTGAAGCCTAGTTCACTCCATTAAATCTGTGGCACGATAAAATTCGCGACAGCAGAGCGGGAAAAGAGCTTTTTTTTTCTCCGTTTAAACAAAAGAAAGTGGCGTTAAATAACGTTTTGATTCGTAGTTTTAGACTGCAAACTCTCTCCCCTCCCCCCCCCCCTTTTTCCTCTTACACATTTGAGGTCGTGATTTACCAGTAAATTAACTTACAACTTTCTGATTTGGCTCTGAAGAAAATGTATTGAAGTTAAAGATAGTTAGACTTTGTTTGAAGGACACATGACATACTTCTTATTATAAACACTTCTTTTACGTGAAATATATATGAGGCTCACGGTCTTGATGTTTCAAAGAGATCGCTTGGGTGCTGTAAATCCCTGAGATCAAGTTCTATTACTATTACTTATTTCCAGCCCTGAATAGGTACTTTTACGGTGGGGACGAAGAAAGTACGCCTGTAATAAACTCGTTTTCGTTGTCTTCAACTGTTTTCACAACATAATCATACATCGCCTCATTTTGTTAGCTAGTGGCTGTAATTTCATTGCGGTTACGTTGTTTGTTCTGTTGATAAGGGTTGATGATTCCGTTGCTTTTTTTATTGGCATTTATTTTGCTTGTGGCCGTGGAAACGGCATGTAAGACTGTTACAGCACAGTAGAATGTCATTCACAGTCTGATGTTATTATTACTGTCCAAACTTAAACGTTAATACAGGATAGGGAAAATAATATAGTTTGCTTATTCTAAGCGAGTTTTTTTCATTTTGGAAACAGGGAAAAAGCTGTTTCGGTCAACGCAAATGAATAATTTACCCGAGTAAATGGGCTTTGCTTACAAGGTAAGTGGCATATTGCATCAAATCATTTATTAGTAAACATTATCAATGAGCGCCAGAAGGTCACATATACAGTATTCTTTATGGCCCATGCCTGCAATAGAAGAGGTCAGGTAATACAAGCATGGACCCGAAAAACAATTTAAAACTGGGCAGTTTCATCATTACTTGCTTACTGAAAGGACACTTCTTGGGGTTGCAAAAAGAAACTGAAAAGTGACGATAGGGACCACGTGTTCCCTGTCGTAACCTGGAAAGTTGCAGAAAGGAACGTGTTTTACAAAAGGAAAGTTACAAAAAGGAGAGCACAAGTTATCATAGGGAACACGTAGTCCCTTTTTGTAACCACGGAAGTTGCGAAAAAGGAACATGTTAACAAAAAGGAAGGTTAAAAAGTGAAAACATGGTGCAAAAAGGAACATCAAAAGTTACAACATAACCATGAATGTAATCATTCATTCATTCAATCATTCATTCATTCATTTCATTCATTCATTTCATTCATTCATTCATTCATTCATTTCACTTCAAGAAGGTAACTGAATTAACATAAATCACTTATTTTGTTCTTTGCTAATTTTAAAACACCCCTTTGTAATCCCGAGAAAAAGACATATGTGTTTATTGAAGTGAATAACCTTGCATGAAAAAAAAATAGATACATCGTGTGTTCTTACCTTCAAAACATCCATCATTGTCAAGGAACATAGTTCCGTAGAACCGGAAGAGATTGGACAACGAGGCAAAGCTTAGGCCTACAGCGTAACATATAAACATAAAAATCAACTAAAAAGGGAGAGTTGTGAACGTTACTCAAGCATTAACGAAAAGGAAAGCGTTAATGATGGGAATAATTCCAACAAAAAAGTAGTTTAAATCCACAGGAAATAAGACCTCTACAGTCAATTTATTTGAAAAATGTTTCAGACTAAGCGTTTGTATCCGAAATAAATGAGCTTTAGAAGATGGCCTTTTTCTTTTCAAAATTCCGCAGGCGCACAACATCTTTAAAAATATAATTTTTCACGTTTTTATTTGTAAGATATCTTTGTGCTGGTATGTAGATTTCGTTGGCATGCAGGTTACATATTTATGCTAAGTATTTGATATTTAATGCAGTTTGTCCGTTAGGCGTTGTCACTTCGACGGCCTCTCCGCTTTTGATCAGGTCATTTCGAGAATTTTGTTTTAGTTATTTTTTCGTGCTATGTCTAATCCACCGCCGGAAACTGCAATCATTCCAACCTCAAACAGATAGACTTTTCTAATTCTGAGACGATCTCGCTGATTTCTTTTCCCTTCTTGATTTCGAAGTTGCAGAAAACATTTGGCGACTTTCAAGCGCTTCTCTTGGGGGAACGAACGCGTAGGTGGAAACTCGGCGAGAACTAAAGAAAATTTCGAAAACAGACTCCTAAGGGCAGCTAGTTCACTTCAATTTAAAGGGGTAACAGAATCCAGTTTGCAGTTTAATGACACAGCTCCTTGACTACCTTGATCTGGTCTATCTCTAATCTGTCCGATTTTTTTTTTCGACCGGGAAGAACCTGCTGGCTGTTTCCAAGAACATCTCCAACAAGGCCAAGTCTGACCTTGAGAAACGCATTAAGGTTGATCCGACTGTTGCTGATAAAAGTCCCGCTGGCTGGGCTGCAGGCTTGAAGAATATGAGTCGACGAACTCGCTGAAAATTCGGAAAGACGAGAAGAAAACTTCGGGCAGCTGCAGCGTCGTGCGTTTACCAAGATTAAGCAGAAGTCTTCCGGCAAATCTCGTGTTTCAAGGTTCTCAAATGCTGCTAAATCCCGAGATTTTCAAGGCTGGTACAAGTCCTCGGGATCTTCGACTTCTGCTTGTTACGTCCTTTTTTTCCCCATTTTCTGCGTCACCGCTCTGTATTTTCATCAGCCTTTCGGTGCCGCCCGACACGATCCAGCCTTCTGACATCTGCTTTAACTGCAATCAGCGAGGACACTGGTCTAATTCGCCAGCCTGTCCTTTGTTCTACAAAACAAGAGCTAGTCTCCCCAAGCACTGCCGCCAGTTCAACAGTCTACAAAAGACTGTCAACCACCGTCTGATTTGGCAAATGTTTCTTGGCACGATTGGGTCCAGATAAGTACTCTGGACTTTGGAACTTTGACTTGGATCACATTTCTCTTGATTCTTACTTTGCAGAATATTTTGAAGGCTCCTAGTCAAGTTATGTTAAGGGTAGTGCTTTAAAAGCTAATATTTCCTTTTGGCAAAGCATTGGTGCCTCTAAGTTTATTTTAGAATACCTTAAGTTTTTTGGTTATAAGATTCCCTTTTCACGGGAACCTACAATTGTTTTTCTTAATAATAAACGCCTCAGCTTTGGGTGGAGAGTGATTTTGGTAGAATCCGCTATCAGGAGTTACTTAGGGTTGGCTCTATTGTTTCGTGTAACTCCGCCCGCCTGACGTGGTTAACCCATTTGTCTTGTTTCTGATTACAGTCAAGTGGTAAGAAGAGGCTTACTATTGGGATCTTAGGCATTGTTAATTTTCTGTTGTGAATAAGTCCAAAATTAAGTTTGGGTGGGGATGCCTCAGATCTATGCTAAATTTTTTGATCGGGCGAGTCTCTTTCTAATTTGGGGGGCTTATTTCTTTCGATCTTAAAGTCCTGGGTATTCACTCATGTTGAAACTTTACCCCACACATCAAAGATTTCTCGGTTTTTCGTGGGTTTTCAATGGGGTGCGGAAATATTTTTAAGTTTGTCGTCCTGCCCTTTGGTCTTTCTAACGGGCCCTTAATTATTTTCACACAAAGTTATGGCGTCCCCCTCGTCAAGCATTGGCGTTCCTATTTCTCAGGCCCTTCCGCATTGTAGTTTATTTGAGATGACGGTCTGGGAGTATGTGGTACGAAGGATAATTTGCCTTCGACAATCTTTGTTGGTGCATTCTGATTTAAATTGGTAGCTCGGGGTTCGTCCCAAATAAGGATAAGTGTATGTGGATACCTAGTCAGTTGCTTCCGCTGGCTTGGTTTTCACTGGGATTTTGCTCGCGGGGCTTGTTGTCTATTCCTGAAGATAAGATATTCAGTTCTGCTTGCGTCCATAGGGGAGGTTTTTAGTTCTCGTGTAGTAACTGCCAAGGATGCTGGCTTCAGGTTGACCCGTGCGGTATCAATTTCCTGTATGCTTGTTTTTTGGCCCATATTTGCAAGATTTAATGACGAAAGCATTGCATTCTGTTCTGTTATTGTTAAATAGAGCATCTTGGAATGCCGGGGTTTTTGCTTGTACTGATGAAGCTATTTTCTGAGTTAAATTATTGGTGTGCCAATGCTCGGGCACTTAATTCTAGACCTTTTGTCTATCCAGTTAATGTTCCTCATCACATTGTCTATTCCGACGTCCTAGTGACGTTGCTTGAGCGCTTTCTTACATTTATGTTGAGGTCGACGGGTTTTCTCTTGTTGCCCACCATTCAGAAATTTTTGATGATCTAAATGAAGCAAAGCTCCACTTGGATGGACAATTGAAGGTCTGTTAGTTTTGCGTTGAGAATGTTTTGCTCCCATTTTGCATAATTCCTCTTTTAAAGCTTTATACTGATAATAAAGCTGTAGCGTTCATTACAGATTCCGGGAGCAATAAGCCACAATTAAATACTAATTGCTAAGGATATTTTCCTGTTTGTCTTCTGCTCATGGTAATTAGGTTGTCAGTGGAATGGATTCCTCGTACGCTTAATCAGACAGCTGATTTATTACAGTAAGATCGTTGATTTTGACGACTGGTGTTGTTTTCCAACGATTATTTTCGTGCAATAGATTCTCGATGGGGGCCTTTCACATGTAGATTGTTTTGGATAGTTATTGCAAATACCAAGTTGCCTAGGTTCTATTCGCGCTTTTCAGTCCCAACAACTTTGGGTGTAGAATGCTCTTAGTCATAGCTGGCAAGGTGAGAAAACTGGTTGGTTGGTCCCTCCTGTTTGCCTTGTCAACTCAAGTTATTTGAGGCATGCAAATTAATTGTAAGTGCGTAGGGCGCCCTTGTGGTCCCTTATTGGCCGTCTGCCAGTTTTTTTTGGCCAATCCATCATTAATGAAGGTCGTTCTTTTTCCGTAGTTATATTGTTTGGACTTCCTTTACGTTGCTGAAGGGAAGCGAGTTTTTTTTGGTTCACGGCGTTACTACGAATTGTATATTTTTTGGTTCTGATAATTTTAGTTTCGTCTGTCCTTTTCTTGCGTATTAATGGCGCCCAATTAAATCTAAGGCTATTAGATTGTATTTTTTGTGACTTTTCATCTGTTAGAATTAAACTGTTTGGCCACTTATGGCTTTGTGTGTTTGTATTTGTTTCGCCACTGGGCTTTTTGCACACTTGATTTACTCTGGATGTATTAATGGGGCTAAATAAATCTAAGCAATTAGATTGTATTTTTTGTTTTATCAGCTATTGCGAATTTAAGTGTTTGCCACTTGGCTTTGTGTGTTTATTTGTTTTGCCACTGGGCATTTACACAATTTGTTTTACTCTTGGATGTCTTATGGGGCTAATTAAATCTAAGCATTTTTTTTAGATTGTATTTTTTTGTTTATCAGTTATTGGAATTTTAAGTGTTTGCCACTTGGCTTTGTGTGGTTATTATGTTTTGCCACTGCGGTTTTTGCATACATTGTGATTTACCCCTTCCCCCTGGGGGACGCGCCTGGTAGTAAGCCCCGTGTTAGACTAAAAATTCTTGTTCTATTTTTTGTTTCTTTCTCTTCCTGCACAAGGTGATATTTGCTTTTGCGCAGATTAGTTTCCAACCTACAGAATCCTGAACCTCCGAAGGACTTTGCCAGTTCTCTTCCGGCTCGTGCCATTGCAGTCCAAAGGCTTCCTCGCACCCCAATTGATCAGTATTCCAGGTTTTTTTCAGAAATTCAGAGTCCCCCTGGTGCACTCTTGGCTTACCCGAGAATCACGGCTTTGCCTACAAGGCCGTTAGACGTCGCTCTTTTACCTAGAGCATCTTATTCGAGGTGATGATACAAGCTCTTCCGTACTTCAGTCCTAGCATCTTGTGGTATTTCGTGGGCTAATAAGCTTTATGGTTTTTTCCCGATCCTTGTCAAGGATCCTCTGGTGCAGGCCATACATTCATTCGAGGGGCTGGTATTCGGATTTTTCCCAGCTAAACCAGTAGGTTAAAAAGGAGCCAAATTAACCTCCCCTGAGATGATCTTCGTCAATTTGTTTAAAGTATGCCTCGCCATCTGCTAAACCTGTCTAGTCTCCGCGAATTGGCAGCTTTTATTTGTCACTGCTTATTGTGCATTTTTACGCTTTGACGAGCTAGCTAAGTTGCGCGGGTTGTGAATAGTTAAATTTCCACAAATTCGGATTATGTTAGTTAAGATTACTATTGCCAGTAGTAAGAAGGACGTATATAGGGGTGGTTCTTCAGTTCTTTTGGCTAGGACCGGGATACTGTCACTTGTCCTTATACGATACTTTCTCGTTATTTTTCATCTCGCTTGTTTGAATTGTAATTCTAGTGACTTTGTATTTTTCGCAATCTTGTTTTAATCATAAGTCCACTCTTAGTTATTCTCTAGGTTCACGACCTACTATCACTATTCTAGGGCTAGGGAAGCTTTTTGCTTAATTCTTTAGGTTTTGAGACTAGGTTTTCACTAAGTCTAGTTATGGTTTACATAAGCTTAAGCTCAGGTGGCGCCTCCGCCGCTGCAAACGCTGGCATCAGCGAATCGGTTGTTTAAACGACATGGTCGTTGGAAATCGGATCGTGCCAAGGACGTCTATGTTAAAGATGACATCAATTCTCTTCTTTCAGTTTCTCGTTTCCTTAGTTCTATATTCCTCTTTAAATTGTGCTTTATCTTCGAAATGGGGCAATTTATGTCTGATCAGTAAACGAGATGCCCCCGCCTATGACTGGTGTTTTCTTCCTTATACTAAGTTATAATTATTTTTGTTTTTCGTTTCACTGCAGAGTGATTAGAATAACAAA
>NC_090873.1:22827627-22880127 GCF_036669935.1 Montipora foliosa
AAAAAGATCGTGACACCAAAGCATGTTTGAACCCCCCTCCCCCGTGACAATGTTGATGGCGGAAAAACTGTCGGGTCCTGAAAAAAACGCCGTTCTCTTTGCAACATTGAATAGGGGAAGGGTAATCTCCTACGCAGCGTGAAGTGTCCCCTTTATTTTTGTCTGAGATTGTGTGTAGCTGCGTGTCACGCGAGCTGTAGTTAGTAATTGAATGAAAAGGTCATGGGAGCTATTTATGTGAAGTGTCTGTAGAAGTGGGGAGTATGCATATTTATGGAAATGATTGAATTTTGCTAGATATTTTAACGAGTATGAAGAGGCAGTAGTTCAAATAAATGAACAACTTGAGGGAAATAATTTCCGTCAAGGAGGTCTCACTTTTAAACTTAGGTTAAGAAGAGTTTAATTTTACAGTTGTTGTCAATTTCTTTAAATGTTTGTTGTTAATTGTGTGCGAAGTTGGAGACATTCCTAGACTCGTTCTTAGACGAACACTACAAGAAGATCATGTTCTGTTCAGACAGTTCAAAAAGTAACTGTTTTGTCATACTTCTTCTGTCGAAATCGGTACATTTTGGGCACTGAGATATAATCTATGGAGGGCAGCGGTGTTCTTGGTGGAAGGCAATTGAGAAGTGTGTACCTCGTGACGTTTCGCGGAATTTATACTCGGGCCTTCTTTAAACAGGGCAGATTTTAGTAAACAGTGAGGGCACTATGAAATGAAGTTTGCTTCCGAAACTCGCAACTACGGTAAACAAGTGCCAAGTAGACGAACGATTAACAACATACAGGAAGAAAGGAACGATTAACCATTTGATAGACGAACGATTAACCATTTCATAGCGCCAGTACTGAAGAGCAGGAGGTTTAGAGTGATCGGTTTACTTGTGATGCTATTTTACATGATAGTAAAATCGTTTATTCAGTTGAAAACTGTACAACCCTGAAAACTCTTCATGTTGCAAACAGCCAAAGTGGTTAACCGTCATTATAAATAATCCGCACTTCATAGCTGATTAATTATGCTAAAAGCACGGTTAACCAATTGCAAGACTCACCATTTCACTGAAACGGGAGAAATACGCACAAAAGTGCAGTGAACTGAAACTTTGTGTTGACAATTTTTGTTTAATGGCATAAACGACAGTACAACACTTCGGCTTGTCGGGAAATTACGAATGCAAATGGTTAATCGTAGGTGGTTAACCGTATTCGGATTTATGATAAGTCGCCTGTTTGGTCCCACTGTTACGGCGCGTACACTAAAGAACACAGGACAAAAAATATGGATGTTTGAGTTGCTTATGATTATAAACGTTGTTGTAAACAGACTATGGCTTTGTAACAAAACACATATTGTAGCTTAGCGGGTGAATTTCCATTGATATGACTAGTACAAATTACAGTACAGAGAACTCTGTTCAGTCACCATAGTTTATCCCAATGTACTCTGTTATATGCCCTGATATTGCAGTGATACGGCTTCTCTCTCTAGAAACTTTGAAATAATCAAAAGATAGTTCTTGGTTCTACAGAAATCGTTTGTTAATATCGTATACGACGGCCACGACTCGTAATGACAGCATCTAATCGCTTGCCATCTTCATCGCGCAATTTGGCCAAGCATCTCAGAAGTAAACGCCCCTGTCTACCTGTCAGTTTTCTCGGACGTCCGCGTTGTAAAGTTGAAGTCTTGCTTTTACAGCGGTTCAGGATTCTTTCTCGCGCTGTCGCTGGATTATTCTCCAAACAACTCCACGTGAAACATTACAATGTAGTGCCGTTTTTCGAATTGACATTCCCTTAACTTGGCTCAAATAATACACACAAGCACGTGTGTTATTATCAATCCACCGCCGAGAAACCATTTTCATCCCCTTTCAGCTAAGTCCTGTATCGTGCAGTTGCAATCTCTCCCTAAATACATCTGCAACTACACAGAAAACATGTTCCAGAACATATTCGGCAACAATTAGACACATCGTCCTCATCCAAAGCATAGGAGCACTCACCCAAATGACGCGTGGACAAACGTGGCACATCCATATCATTACACCCAAACCGCAACGAGATCTCTTTAGAACTTTCTACAGTTCTGTAATCAACACAATCCCGGTCAAAAAGATCGTGACACCAAAGCATGTTTGAACCCCCCTCCCCCGTGACAATGTTGATGGCGTAAAAACTGTCGGGTTCCTGGAAAAACGCCGTTCTCTTTGCAACATTGAATAGGGGGAAGGGGTAATCTCCTACGCAGCGTGAAGTGTCCCCTTTATTTTTGTCTGAGATTGTGTGTAGCTGCGTGTCACGCGAGCTGTAGTTAGTAATTGAATGAAAAGGTCATGGGAGCTATTTATGTGAAATGTCTGTAGAAGTGGGGAGTATGCATATTATGGAAATGATTGAATTTTGCTAGATATATTTAACGAGTATGAAGAGGCCAGTAGTTCAAATAAATGAACAACTTGAGGGAAATAATTTCTCGTCAAGGAGGTCTCACTTTTAATTAGGTTAAGAGAGTTTATTTACAGTTGTCAATTCTTGTAAATGTTGTTGTTAATTGTGTGCGAATTGGAGACTTCCTAACTCGTTCTTAGACGAACACTAAAAGATCATTTCTGTTCAGACAGTTGAAAATGTAACGGTGTTGTGATACTTCTTGTGTCGAAATGGGTACATTTTGGGCACTGAGATATAATCTATGGAGGGCAGCGGTGTTCTTGGTGGAAGGCAATTGAGAAGTGTGTACCTCGTGACGTTTCGCGGAATTTATACTCGGGCCTTCTTTAAACAGGGCAGATTTTAGTAAACAGTGAGGGCACTATGAAATGAAGTTTGCTTCCGAAACTCGCAACTACGGTAAACAAGTGCCAAGTAGACGAACGATTAACAACATACAGGAAGAAAGGAACGATTAACCATTTGATAGACGAACGATTAACCATTTCATAGCGCCAGTACTGAAGAGCAGGAGGTTTAGAGTGATCGGTTTACTTGTGATGCTATTTTACATGATAGGTAAAATCGTTTATTCAGTTGAAAACTGTACAACCCTGAAAACTCTTCATGTTGCAAACAGCCAAAGTGGTTAACCGTCATTATAAATAATCCGCACTTCATAGCTGATTAATTATGCTAAAGCACGGTTAACCAATTGCAAGACTCACCATTTCACTGAAACGGGAGAAATACGCACAAAAGTGCAGTGAACTGAAACTTTGTGTTGACAATTTTTGTTTAATGGCATAAACGACAGTACAACACTTCGGCTTGTCGGGAAATTACGAATGCAAATGGTTAATCGTAGGTGGTTAACCGTATTCGGATTTATGATAAGTCGCCTGTTTGGTCCCACTGTTACGGCGCGTACACTAAAGAACACAGGACAAAAAATATGGATGTTTGAGTTGCTTATGATTATAAACGTTGTTGTAAACAGACTATGGCTTTGTAACAAAACACATATTGTAGCTTAGCGGGTGAATTTCCATTGATATGACTAGTACAAATTACAGTACAGAGAACTCTGTTCAGTCACCATAGTTTATCCCAATGTACTCTGTTATATGCCCTGATATTGCAGTGATACGGCTTCTCTCTCTAGAAACTTTGAAATAATCAAAAGATAGTTCTTGGTTCTACAGAAATCGTTTGTTAATATCGTATACGACGGCCACGACTCGTAATGACAGCATCTAATCGCTTGCCATCTTCATCGCGCAATTTGGCCAAGCATCTCAGAAGTAAACGCCCCTGTCTACCTGTCAGTTTTCTCGGACGTCCGCGTTGTAAAGTTGAAGTCTTGCTTTTACAGCGGTTCAGGATTCTTTCTCGCGCTGTCGCTGGATTATTCTCCAAACAACTCCACGTGAAACATTACAATGTAGTGCCGTTTTTCGAATTGACATTCCCTTAACTTGGCTCAAATAATACACACAAGCACGTGTGTTATTATCAATCCACCGCCGAGAAACCATTTTCATCCCCTTTCAGCTAAGTCCTGTATCGTGCAGTTGCAATCTCTCCCTAAATACATCTGCAACTACACAGAAAACATGTTCCAGAACATATTCGGCAACAATTAGACACATCGTCCTCATCCAAAGCATAGGAGCACTCACCCAAATGACGCGTGGACAAACGTGGCACATCCATATCATTACACCCAAACCGCAACGAGATCTCTTTAGAACTTTCTACAGTTCTGTAATCAACACAATCCCGGTCAAAAAGATCGTGACACCAAAGCATGTTTGAACCCCCCTCCCCCGTGACAATGTTGATGGCGTAAAAACTGTCGGGTTCCTGGAAAAACGCCGTTCTCTTTGCAACATTGAATAGGGGGAAGGGGTAATCTCCTACGCAGCGTGAAGTGTCCCCTTTATTTTTGTCTGAGATTGTGTGTAGCTGCGTGTCACGCGAGCTGTAGTTAGTAATTGAATGAAAAGGTCATGGGAGCTATTTATGTGAAATGTCTGTAGAAGTGGGGAGTATGCATATTATGGAAATGATTGAATTTTGCTAGATATATTTAACGAGTATGAAGAGGCCAGTAGTTCAAATAAATGAACAACTTGAGGGAAATAATTTCTCGTCAAGGAGGTCTCACTTTTAATTAGGTTAAGAGAGTTTATTTACAGTTGTCAATTCTTGTAAATGTTGTTGTTAATTGTGTGCGAATTGGAGACTTCCTAACTCGTTCTTAGACGAACACTAAAAGATCATTTCTGTTCAGACAGTTGAAAATGTAACGGTGTTGTGATACTTCTTGTGTCGAAATGGGTACATTTTGGGCACTGAGATATAATCTATGGAGGGCAGCGGTGTTCTTGGTGGAAGGCAATTGAGAAGTGTGTACCTCGTGACGTTTCGCGGAATTTATACTCGGGCCTTCTTTAAACAGGGCAGATTTTAGTAAACAGTGAGGGCACTATGAAATGAAGTTTGCTTCCGAAACTCGCAACTACGGTAAACAAGTGCCAAGTAGACGAACGATTAACAACATACAGGAAGAAAGGAACGATTAACCATTTGATAGACGAACGATTAACCATTTCATAGCGCCAGTACTGAAGAGCAGGAGGTTTAGAGTGATCGGTTTACTTGTGATGCTATTTTACATGATAGGTAAAATCGTTTATTCAGTTGAAAACTGTACAACCCTGAAAACTCTTCATGTTGCAAACAGCCAAAGTGGTTAACCGTCATTATAAATAATCCGCACTTCATAGCTGATTAATTATGCTAAAGCACGGTTAACCAATTGCAAGACTCACCATTTCACTGAAACGGGAGAAATACGCACAAAAGTGCAGTGAACTGAAACTTTGTGTTGACAATTTTTGTTTAATGGCATAAACGACAGTACAACACTTCGGCTTGTCGGGAAATTACGAATGCAAATGGTTAATCGTAGGTGGTTAACCGTATTCGGATTTATGATAAGTCGCCTGTTTGGTCCCACTGTTACGGCGCGTACACTAAAGAACACAGGACAAAAAATATGGATGTTTGAGTTGCTTATGATTATAACGTTGTTGTAAACAGACTATGGCTTTGTAACAAAACACATATTGTAGCTTAGCGGGTGAATTTCCATTGATATGACTAGTACAAATTACAGTACAGAGAACTCTGTTCAGTCACCATAGTTTATCCCAATGTACTCTGTTATATGCCCTGATATTGCAGTGATACGGCTTCTCTCTCTAGAAACTTTGAAATAATCAAAAGATAGTTCTTGGTTCTACAGAAATCGTTTGTTAATATCGTATACGACGGCCACGACTCGTAATGACAGCATCTAATCGCTTGCCATCTTCATCGCGCAATTTGGCCAAGCATCTCAGAAGTAAACGCCCCTGTCTACCTGTCAGTTTTCTCGGACGTCCGCGTTGTAAAGTTGAAGTCTTGCTTTTACAGCGGTTCAGGATTCTTTCTCGCGCTGTCGCTGGATTATTCTCCAAACAACTCCACGTGAAACATTACAATGTAGTGCCGTTTTTCGAATTGACATTCCCTTAACTTGGCTCAAATAATACACACAAGCACGTGTGTTATTATCAATCCACCGCCGAGAAACCATTTTCATCCCCTTTCAGCTAAGTCCTGTATCGTGCAGTTGCAATCTCTCCCTAAATACATCTGCAACTACACAGAAAACATGTTCCAGAACATATTCGGCAACAATTAGACACATCGTCCTCATCCAAAGCATAGGAGCACTCACCCAAATGACGCGTGGACAAACGTGGCACATCCATATCATTACACCCAAACCGCAACGAGATCTCTTTAGAACTTTCTACAGTTCTGTAATCAACACAATCCCGGTCAAAAAGATCGTGACACCAAAGCATGTTTGAACCCCCCTCCCCCGTGACAATGTTGATGGCGTAAAAACTGTCGGGTTCCTGGAAAAAACGCCGTTCTCTTTGCAACATTGAATAGGGGGAAGGGGTAATCTCCTACGCAGCGTGAAGTGTCCCCTTTATTTTTGTCTGAGATTGTGTGTAGCTGCGTGTCACGCGAGCTGTAGTTAGTAATTGAATGAAAAGGTCATGGGAGCTATTTATGTGAAATGTCTGTAGAAGTGGGGAGTATGCATATTATGGAAATGATTGAATTTTGCTAGATATATTTAACGAGTATGAAGAGGCCAGTAGTTCAAATAAATGAACAACTTGAGGGAAATAATTTCTCGTCAAGGAGGTCTCACTTTTAATTAGGTTAAGAGAGTTTATTTACAGTTGTCAATTCTTGTAAATGTTGTTGTTAATTGTGTGCGAATTGGAGACTTCCTAACTCGTTCTTAGACGAACACTAAAAGATCATTTCTGTTCAGACAGTTGAAAATGTAACGGTGTTGTGATACTTCTTGTGTCGAAATGGGTACATTTTGGGCACTGAGATATAATCTATGGAGGGCAGCGGTGTTCTTGGTGGAAGGCAATTGAGAAGTGTGTACCTCGTGACGTTTCGCGGAATTTATACTCGGGCCTTCTTTAAACAGGGCAGATTTTAGTAAACAGTGAGGGCACTATGAAATGAAGTTTGCTTCCGAAACTCGCAACTACGGTAAACAAGTGCCAAGTAGACGAACGATTAACAACATACAGGAAGAAAGGAACGATTAACCATTTGATAGACGAACGATTAACCATTTCATAGCGCCAGTACTGAAGAGCAGGAGGTTTAGAGTGATCGGTTTACTTGTGATGCTATTTTACATGATAGGTAAAATCGTTTATTCAGTTGAAAACTGTACAACCCTGAAAACTCTTCATGTTGCAAACAGCCAAAGTGGTTAACCGTCATTATAAATAATCCGCACTTCATAGCTGATTAATTATGCTAAAGCACGGTTAACCAATTGCAAGACTCACCATTTCACTGAAACGGGAGAAATACGCACAAAAGTGCAGTGAACTGAAACTTTGTGTTGACAATTTTTGTTTAATGGCATAAACGACAGTACAACACTTCGGCTTGTCGGGAAATTACGAATGCAAATGGTTAATCGTAGGTGGTTAACCGTATTCGGATTTATGATAAGTCGCCTGTTTGGTCCCACTGTTACGGCGCGTACACTAAAGAACACAGGACAAAAAATATGGATGTTTGAGTTGCTTATGATTATAAACGTTGTTGTAAACAGACTATGGCTTTGTAACAAAACACATATTGTAGCTTAGCGGGTGAATTTCCATTGATATGACTAGTACAAATTACAGTACAGAGAACTCTGTTCAGTCACCATAGTTTATCCCAATGTACTCTGTTATATGCCCTGATATTGCAGTGATACGGCTTCTCTCTCTAGAAACTTTGAAATAATCAAAAGATAGTTCTTGGTTCTACAGAAATCGTTTGTTAATATCGTATACGACGGCCACGACTCGTAATGACAGCATCTAATCGCTTGCCATCTTCATCGCGCAATTTGGCCAAGCATCTCAGAAGTAAACGCCCCTGTCTACCTGTCAGTTTTCTCGGACGTCCGCGTTGTAAAGTTGAAGTCTTGCTTTTACAGCGGTTCAGGATTCTTTCTCGCGCTGTCGCTGGATTATTCTCCAAACAACTCCACGTGAAACATTACAATGTAGTGCCGTTTTTCGAATTGACATTCCCTTAACTTGGCTCAAATAATACACACAAGCACGTGTGTTATTATCAATCCACCGCCGAGAAACCATTTTCATCCCCTTTCAGCTAAGTCCTGTATCGTGCAGTTGCAATCTCTCCCTAAATACATCTGCAACTACACAGAAAACATGTTCCAGAACATATTCGGCAACAATTAGACACATCGTCCTCATCCAAAGCATAGGAGCACTCACCCAAATGACGCGTGGACAAACGTGGCACATCCATATCATTACACCCAAACCGCAACGAGATCTCTTTAGAACTTTCTACAGTTCTGTAATCAACACAATCCCGGTCAAAAAGATCGTGACACCAAAGCATGTTTGAACCCCCCTCCCCCGTGACAATGTTGATGGCGTAAAAACTGTCGGGTTCCTGGAAAAACGCCGTTCTCTTTGCAACATTGAATAGGGGGAAGGGGTAATCTCCTACGCAGCGTGAAGTGTCCCCTTTATTTTTGTCTGAGATTGTGTGTAGCTGCGTGTCACGCGAGCTGTAGTTAGTAATTGAATGAAAAGGTCATGGGAGCTATTTATGTGAAATGTCTGTAGAAGTGGGGAGTATGCATATTATGGAAATGATTGAATTTTGCTAGATATATTTAACGAGTATGAAGAGGCCAGTAGTTCAAATAAATGAACAACTTGAGGGAAATAATTTCTCGTCAAGGAGGTCTCACTTTTAATTAGGTTAAGAGAGTTTATTTACAGTTGTCAATTCTTGTAAATGTTGTTGTTAATTGTGTGCGAATTGGAGACTTCCTAACTCGTTCTTAGACGAACACTAAAAGATCATTTCTGTTCAGACAGTTGAAAATGTAACGGTGTTGTGATACTTCTTGTGTCGAAATGGGTACATTTTGGGCACTGAGATATAATCTATGGAGGGCAGCGGTGTTCTTGGTGGAAGGCAATTGAGAAGTGTGTACCTCGTGACGTTTCGCGGAATTTATACTCGGGCCTTCTTTAAACAGGGCAGATTTTAGTAAACAGTGAGGGCACTATGAAATGAAGTTTGCTTCCGAAACTCGCAACTACGGTAAACAAGTGCCAAGTAGACGAACGATTAACAACATACAGGAAGAAAGGAACGATTAACCATTTGATAGACGAACGATTAACCATTTCATAGCGCCAGTACTGAAGAGCAGGAGGTTTAGAGTGATCGGTTTACTTGTGATGCTATTTTACATGATAGGTAAAATCGTTTATTCAGTTGAAAACTGTACAACCCTGAAAACTCTTCATGTTGCAAACAGCCAAAGTGGTTAACCGTCATTATAAATAATCCGCACTTCATAGCTGATTAATTATGCTAAAGCACGGTTAACCAATTGCAAGACTCACCATTTCACTGAAACGGGAGAAATACGCACAAAAGTGCAGTGAACTGAAACTTTGTGTTGACAATTTTTGTTTAATGGCATAAACGACAGTACAACACTTCGGCTTGTCGGGAAATTACGAATGCAAATGGTTAATCGTAGGTGGTTAACCGTATTCGGATTTATGATAAGTCGCCTGTTTGGTCCCACTGTTACGGCGCGTACACTAAAGAACACAGGACAAAAAATATGGATGTTTGAGTTGCTTATGATTATAAACGTTGTTGTAAACAGACTATGGCTTTGTAACAAAACATATTGTAGCTTAGCGGGTGAATTTCCATTGATATGACTAGTACAAATTACAGTACAGAGAACTCTGTTCAGTCACCATAGTTTATCCCAATGTACTCTGTTATATGCCCTGATATTGCAGTGATACGGCTTCTCTCTCTAGAAACTTTGAAATAATCAAAAGATAGTTCTTGGTTCTACAGAAATCGTTTGTTAATATCGTATACGACGGCCACGACTCGTAATGACAGCATCTAATCGCTTGCCATCTTCATCGCGCAATTTGGCCAAGCATCTCAGAAGTAAACGCCCCTGTCTACCTGTCAGTTTTCTCGGACGTCCGCGTTGTAAAGTTGAAGTCTTGCTTTTACAGCGGTTCAGGATTCTTTCTCGCGCTGTCGCTGGATTATTCTCCAAACAACTCCACGTGAAACATTACAATGTAGTGCCGTTTTTCGAATTGACATTCCCTTAACTTGGCTCAAATAATACACACAAGCACGTGTGTTATTATCAATCCACCGCCGAGAAACCATTTTCATCCCTTTCAGCTAAGTCCTGTATCGTGCAGTTGCAATCTCTCCCTAAATACATCTGCAACTACACAGAAAACATGTTCCAGAACATATTCGGCAACAATTAGACACATCGTCCTCATCCAAAGCATAGGAGCACTCACCCAAATGACGCGTGGACAAACGTGGCACATCCATATCATTACACCCAAACCGCAACGAGATCTCTTTAGAACTTTCTACAGTTCTGTAATCAACACAATCCCGGTCAAAAAGATCGTGACACCAAAGCATGTTTGAACCCCCCTCCCCCGTGACAATGTTGATGGCGTAAAAACTGTCGGGTTCCTGGAAAAACGCCGTTCTCTTTGCAACATTGAATAGGGGGAAGGGGTAATCTCCTACGCAGCGTGAAGTGTCCCCTTTATTTTTGTCTGAGATTGTGTGTAGCTGCGTGTCACGCGAGCTGTAGTTAGTAATTGAATGAAAAGGTCATGGGAGCTATTTATGTGAAATGTCTGTAGAAGTGGGGAGTATGCATATTATGGAAATGATTGAATTTTGCTAGATATATTTAACGAGTATGAAGAGGCCAGTAGTTCAAATAAATGAACAACTTGAGGGAAATAATTTCTCGTCAAGGAGGTCTCACTTTTAATTAGGTTAAGAGAGTTTATTTACAGTTGTCAATTCTTGTAAATGTTGTTGTTAATTGTGTGCGAATTGGAGACTTCCTAACTCGTTCTTAGACGAACACTAAAAGATCATTTCTGTTCAGACAGTTGAAAATGTAACGGTGTTGTGATACTTCTTGTGTCGAAATGGGTACATTTTGGGCACTGAGATATAATCTATGGAGGGCAGCGGTGTTCTTGGTGGAAGGCAATTGAGAAGTGTGTACCTCGTGACGTTTCGCGGAATTTATACTCGGGCCTTCTTTAAACAGGGCAGATTTTAGTAAACAGTGAGGGCACTATGAAATGAAGTTTGCTTCCGAAACTCGCAACTACGGTAAACAAGTGCCAAGTAGACGAACGATTAACAACATACAGGAAGAAAGGAACGATTAACCATTTGATAGACGAACGATTAACCATTTCATAGCGCCAGTACTGAAGAGCAGGAGGTTTAGAGTGATCGGTTTACTTGTGATGCTATTTTACATGATAGGTAAAATCGTTTATTCAGTTGAAAACTGTACAACCCTGAAAACTCTTCATGTTGCAAACAGCCAAAGTGGTTAACCGTCATTATAAATAATCCGCACTTCATAGCTGATTAATTATGCTAAAGCACGGTTAACCAATTGCAAGACTCACCATTTCACTGAAACGGGAGAAATACGCACAAAAGTGCAGTGAACTGAAACTTTGTGTTGACAATTTTTGTTTAATGGCATAAACGACAGTACAACACTTCGGCTTGTCGGGAAATTACGAATGCAAATGGTTAATCGTAGGTGGTTAACCGTATTCGGATTTATGATAAGTCGCCTGTTTGGTCCCACTGTTACGGCGCGTACACTAAAGAACACAGGACAAAAAATATGGATGTTTGAGTTGCTTATGATTATAAACGTTGTTGTAAACAGACTATGGCTTTGTAACAAAACACATATTGTAGCTTAGCGGGTGAATTTCCATTGATATGACTAGTACAAATTACAGTACAGAGAACTCTGTTCAGTCACCATAGTTTATCCCAATGTACTCTGTTATATGCCCTGATATTGCAGTGATACGGCTTCTCTCTCTAGAAACTTTGAAATAATCAAAAGATAGTTCTTGGTTCTACAGAAATCGTTTGTTAATATCGTATACGACGGCCACGACTCGTAATGACAGCATCTAATCGCTTGCCATCTTCATCGCGCAATTTGGCCAAGCATCTCAGAAGTAAACGCCCCTGTCTACCTGTCAGTTTTCTCGGACGTCCGCGTTGTAAAGTTGAAGTCTTGCTTTTACAGCGGTTCAGGATTCTTTCTCGCGCTGTCGCTGGATTATTCTCCAAACAACTCCACGTGAAACATTACAATGTAGTGCCGTTTTTCGAATTGACATTCCCTTAACTTGGCTCAAATAATACACACAAGCACGTGTGTTATTATCAATCCACCGCCGAGAAACCATTTTCATCCCCTTTCAGCTAAGTCCTGTATCGTGCAGTTGCAATCTCTCCCTAAATACATCTGCAACTACACAGAAAACATGTTCCAGAACATATTCGGCAACAATTAGACACATCGTCCTCATCCAAAGCATAGGAGCACTCACCCAAATGACGCGTGGACAAACGTGGCACATCCATATCATTACACCCAAACCGCAACGAGATCTCTTTAGAACTTTCTACAGTTCTGTAATCAACACAATCCCGGTCAAAAAGATCGTGACACCAAAGCATGTTTGAACCCCCCTCCCCCGTGACAATGTTGATGGCGTAAAAACTGTCGGGTTCCTGGAAAAACGCCGTTCTCTTTGCAACATTGAATAGGGGGAAGGGGTAATCTCCTACGCAGCGTGAAGTGTCCCCTTTATTTTTGTCTGAGATTGTGTGTAGCTGCGTGTCACGCGAGCTGTAGTTAGTAATTGAATGAAAAGGTCATGGGAGCTATTTATGTGAAATGTCTGTAGAAGTGGGGAGTATGCATATTATGGAAATGATTGAATTTTGCTAGATATATTTAACGAGTATGAAGAGGCCAGTAGTTCAAATAAATGAACAACTTGAGGGAAATAATTTCTCGTCAAGGAGGTCTCACTTTTAATTAGGTTAAGAGAGTTTATTTACAGTTGTCAATTCTTGTAAATGTTGTTGTTAATTGTGTGCGAATTGGAGACTTCCTAACTCGTTCTTAGACGAACACTAAAAGATCATTTCTGTTCAGACAGTTGAAAATGTAACGGTGTTGTGATACTTCTTGTGTCGAAATGGGTACATTTTGGGCACTGAGATATAATCTATGGAGGGCAGCGGTGTTCTTGGTGGAAGGCAATTGAGAAGTGTGTACCTCGTGACGTTTCGCGGAATTTATACTCGGGCCTTCTTTAAACAGGGCAGATTTTAGTAAACAGTGAGGGCACTATGAAATGAAGTTTGCTTCCGAAACTCGCAACTACGGTAAACAAGTGCCAAGTAGACGAACGATTAACAACATACAGGAAGAAAGGAACGATTAACCATTTGATAGACGAACGATTAACCATTTCATAGCGCCAGTACTGAAGAGCAGGAGGTTTAGAGTGATCGGTTTACTTGTGATGCTATTTTACATGATAGGTAAAATCGTTTATTCAGTTGAAAACTGTACAACCCTGAAAACTCTTCATGTTGCAAACAGCCAAAGTGGTTAACCGTCATTATAAATAATCCGCACTTCATAGCTGATTAATTATGCTAAAGCACGGTTAACCAATTGCAAGACTCACCATTTCACTGAAACGGGAGAAATACGCACAAAAGTGCAGTGAACTGAAACTTTGTGTTGACAATTTTTGTTTAATGGCATAAACGACAGTACAACACTTCGGCTTGTCGGGAAATTACGAATGCAAATGGTTAATCGTAGGTGGTTAACCGTATTCGGATTTATGATAAGTCGCCTGTTTGGTCCCACTGTTACGGCGCGTACACTAAAGAACACAGGACAAAAAATATGGATGTTTGAGTTGCTTATGATTATAAACGTTGTTGTAAACAGACTATGGCTTTGTAACAAAACACATATTGTAGCTTAGCGGGTGAATTTCCATTGATATGACTAGTACAAATTACAGTACAGAGAACTCTGTTCAGTCACCATAGTTTATCCCAATGTACTCTGTTATATGCCCTGATATTGCAGTGATACGGCTTCTCTCTCTAGAAACTTTGAAATAATCAAAAGATAGTTCTTGGTTCTACAGAAATCGTTTGTTAATATCGTATACGACGGCCACGACTCGTAATGACAGCATCTAATCGCTTGCCATCTTCATCGCGCAATTTGGCCAAGCATCTCAGAAGTAAACGCCCCTGTCTACCTGTCAGTTTTCTCGGACGTCCGCGTTGTAAAGTTGAAGTCTTGCTTTTACAGCGGTTCAGGATTCTTTCTCGCGCTGTCGCTGGATTATTCTCCAAACAACTCCACGTGAAACATTACAATGTAGTGCCGTTTTTCGAATTGACATTCCCTTAACTTGGCTCAAATAATACACACAAGCACGTGTGTTATTATCAATCCACCGCCGAGAAACCATTTTCATCCCCTTTCAGCTAAGTCCTGTATCGTGCAGTTGCAATCTCTCCCTAAATACATCTGCAACTACACAGAAAACATGTTCCAGAACATATTCGGCAACAATTAGACACATCGTCCTCATCCAAAGCATAGGAGCACTCACCCAAATGACGCGTGGACAAACGTGGCACATCCATATCATTACACCCAAACCGCAACGAGATCTCTTTAGAACTTTCTACAGTTCTGTAATCAACACAATCCCGGTCAAAAAGATCGTGACACCAAAGCATGTTTGAACCCCCCTCCCCCGTGACAATGTTGATGGCGTAAAAACTGTCGGGTTCCTGGAAAAACGCCGTTCTCTTTGCAACATTGAATAGGGGGAAGGGGTAATCTCCTACGCAGCGTGAAGTGTCCCCTTTATTTTTGTCTGAGATTGTGTGTAGCTGCGTGTCACGCGAGCTGTAGTTAGTAATTGAATGAAAAGGTCATGGGAGCTATTTATGTGAAATGTCTGTAGAAGTGGGGAGTATGCATATTATGGAAATGATTGAATTTTGCTAGATATATTTAACGAGTATGAAGAGGCCAGTAGTTCAAATAAATGAACAACTTGAGGGAAATAATTTCTCGTCAAGGAGGTCTCACTTTTAATTAGGTTAAGAGAGTTTATTTACAGTTGTCAATTCTTGTAAATGTTGTTGTTAATTGTGTGCGAATTGGAGACTTCCTAACTCGTTCTTAGACGAACACTAAAAGATCATTTCTGTTCAGACAGTTGAAAATGTAACGGTGTTGTGATACTTCTTGTGTCGAAATGGGTACATTTTGGGCACTGAGATATAATCTATGGAGGGCAGCGGTGTTCTTGGTGGAAGGCAATTGAGAAGTGTGTACCTCGTGACGTTTCGCGGAATTTATACTCGGGCCTTCTTTAAACAGGGCAGATTTTAGTAAACAGTGAGGGCACTATGAAATGAAGTTTGCTTCCGAAACTCGCAACTACGGTAAACAAGTGCCAAGTAGACGAACGATTAACAACATACAGGAAGAAAGGAACGATTAACCATTTGATAGACGAACGATTAACCATTTCATAGCGCCAGTACTGAAGAGCAGGAGGTTTAGAGTGATCGGTTTACTTGTGATGCTATTTTACATGATAGGTAAAATCGTTTATTCAGTTGAAAACTGTACAACCCTGAAAACTCTTCATGTTGCAAACAGCCAAAGTGGTTAACCGTCATTATAAATAATCCGCACTTCATAGCTGATTAATTATGCTAAAGCACGGTTAACCAATTGCAAGACTCACCATTTCACTGAAACGGGAGAAATACGCACAAAAGTGCAGTGAACTGAAACTTTGTGTTGACAATTTTTGTTTAATGGCATAAACGACAGTACAACACTTCGGCTTGTCGGGAAATTACGAATGCAAATGGTTAATCGTAGGTGGTTAACCGTATTCGGATTTATGATAAGTCGCCTGTTTGGTCCCACTGTTACGGCGCGTACACTAAAGAACACAGGACAAAAAATATGGATGTTTGAGTTGCTTATGATTATAAACGTTGTTGTAAACAGACTATGGCTTTGTAACAAAACATATTGTAGCTTAGCGGGTGAATTTCCATTGATATGACTAGTACAAATTACAGTACAGAGAACTCTGTTCAGTCACCATAGTTTATCCCAATGTACTCTGTTATATGCCCTGATATTGCAGTGATACGGCTTCTCTCTCTAGAAACTTTGAAATAATCAAAAGATAGTTCTTGGTTCTACAGAAATCGTTTGTTAATATCGTATACGACGGCCACGACTCGTAATGACAGCATCTAATCGCTTGCCATCTTCATCGCGCAATTTGGCCAAGCATCTCAGAAGTAAACGCCCCTGTCTACCTGTCAGTTTTCTCGGACGTCCGCGTTGTAAAGTTGAAGTCTTGCTTTTACAGCGGTTCAGGATTCTTTCTCGCGCTGTCGCTGGATTATTCTCCAAACAACTCCACGTGAAACATTACAATGTAGTGCCGTTTTTCGAATTGACATTCCCTTAACTTGGCTCAAATAATACACACAAGCACGTGTGTTATTATCAATCCACCGCCGAGAAACCATTTTCATCCCCTTTCAGCTAAGTCCTGTATCGTGCAGTTGCAATCTCTCCCTAAATACATCTGCAACTACACAGAAAACATGTTCCAGAACATATTCGGCAACAATTAGACACATCGTCCTCATCCAAAGCATAGGAGCACTCACCCAAATGACGCGTGGACAAACGTGGCACATCCATATCATTACACCCAAACCGCAACGAGATCTCTTTAGAACTTTCTACAGTTCTGTAATCAACACAATCCCGGTCAAAAAGATCGTGACACCAAAGCATGTTTGAACCCCCCTCCCCCGTGACAATGTTGATGGCGTAAAAACTGTCGGGTTCCTGGAAAAAACGCCGTTCTCTTTGCAACATTGAATAGGGGGAAGGGGTAATCTCCTACGCAGCGTGAAGTGTCCCCTTTATTTTTGTCTGAGATTGTGTGTAGCTGCGTGTCACGCGAGCTGTAGTTAGTAATTGAATGAAAAGGTCATGGGAGCTATTTATGTGAAATGTCTGTAGAAGTGGGGAGTATGCATATTATGGAAATGATTGAATTTTGCTAGATATATTTAACGAGTATGAAGAGGCCAGTAGTTCAAATAAATGAACAACTTGAGGGAAATAATTTCTCGTCAAGGAGGTCTCACTTTTAATTAGGTTAAGAGAGTTTATTTACAGTTGTCAATTCTTGTAAATGTTGTTGTTAATTGTGTGCGAATTGGAGACTTCCTAACTCGTTCTTAGACGAACACTAAAAGATCATTTCTGTTCAGACAGTTGAAAATGTAACGGTGTTGTGATACTTCTTGTGTCGAAATGGGTACATTTTGGGCACTGAGATATAATCTATGGAGGGCAGCGGTGTTCTTGGTGGAAGGCAATTGAGAAGTGTGTACCTCGTGACGTTTCGCGGAATTTATACTCGGGCCTTCTTTAAACAGGGCAGATTTTAGTAAACAGTGAGGGCACTATGAAATGAAGTTTGCTTCCGAAACTCGCAACTACGGTAAACAAGTGCCAAGTAGACGAACGATTAACAACATACAGGAAGAAAGGAACGATTAACCATTTGATAGACGAACGATTAACCATTTCATAGCGCCAGTACTGAAGAGCAGGAGGTTTAGAGTGATCGGTTTACTTGTGATGCTATTTTACATGATAGGTAAAATCGTTTATTCAGTTGAAAACTGTACAACCCTGAAAACTCTTCATGTTGCAAACAGCCAAAGTGGTTAACCGTCATTATAAATAATCCGCACTTCATAGCTGATTAATTATGCTAAAGCACGGTTAACCAATTGCAAGACTCACCATTTCACTGAAACGGGAGAAATACGCACAAAAGTGCAGTGAACTGAAACTTTGTGTTGACAATTTTGTTTAATGGCATAAACGACAGTACAACACTTCGGCTTGTCGGGAAATTACGAATGCAAATGGTTAATCGTAGGTGGTTAACCGTATTCGGATTTATGATAAGTCGCCTGTTTGGTCCCACTGTTACGGCGCGTACACTAAAGAACACAGGACAAAAAATATGGATGTTTGAGTTGCTTATGATTATAAACGTTGTTGTAAACAGACTATGGCTTTGTAACAAAACACATATTGTAGCTTAGCGGGTGAATTTCCATTGATATGACTAGTACAAATTACAGTACAGAGAACTCTGTTCAGTCACCATAGTTTATCCCAATGTACTCTGTTATATGCCCTGATATTGCAGTGATACGGCTTCTCTCTCTAGAAACTTTGAAATAATCAAAAGATAGTTCTTGGTTCTACAGAAATCGTTTGTTAATATCGTATACGACGGCCACGACTCGTAATGACAGCATCTAATCGCTTGCCATCTTCATCGCGCAATTTGGCCAAGCATCTCAGAAGTAAACGCCCCTGTCTACCTGTCAGTTTTCTCGGACGTCCGCGTTGTAAAGTTGAAGTCTTGCTTTTACAGCGGTTCAGGATTCTTTCTCGCGCTGTCGCTGGATTATTCTCCAAACAACTCCACGTGAAACATTACAATGTAGTGCCGTTTTTCGAATTGACATTCCCTTAACTTGGCTCAAATAATACACACAAGCACGTGTGTTATTATCAATCCACCGCCGAGAAACCATTTTCATCCCCTTTCAGCTAAGTCCTGTATCGTGCAGTTGCAATCTCTCCCTAAATACATCTGCAACTACACAGAAAACATGTTCCAGAACATATTCGGCAACAATTAGACACATCGTCCTCATCCAAAGCATAGGAGCACTCACCCAAATGACGCGTGGACAAACGTGGCACATCCATATCATTACACCCAAACCGCAACGAGATCTCTTTAGAACTTTCTACAGTTCTGTAATCAACACAATCCCGGTCAAAAAGATCGTGACACCAAAGCATGTTTGAACCCCCCTCCCCCGTGACAATGTTGATGGCGTAAAAACTGTCGGGTTCCTGGAAAAACGCCGTTCTCTTTGCAACATTGAATAGGGGGAAGGGGTAATCTCCTACGCAGCGTGAAGTGTCCCCTTTATTTTTGTCTGAGATTGTGTGTAGCTGCGTGTCACGCGAGCTGTAGTTAGTAATTGAATGAAAAGGTCATGGGAGCTATTTATGTGAAATGTCTGTAGAAGTGGGGAGTATGCATATTATGGAAATGATTGAATTTTGCTAGATATATTTAACGAGTATGAAGAGGCCAGTAGTTCAAATAAATGAACAACTTGAGGGAAATAATTTCTCGTCAAGGAGGTCTCACTTTTAATTAGGTTAAGAGAGTTTATTTACAGTTGTCAATTCTTGTAAATGTTGTTGTTAATTGTGTGCGAATTGGAGACTTCCTAACTCGTTCTTAGACGAACACTAAAAGATCATTTCTGTTCAGACAGTTGAAAATGTAACGGTGTTGTGATACTTCTTGTGTCGAAATGGGTACATTTTGGGCACTGAGATATAATCTATGGAGGGCAGCGGTGTTCTTGGTGGAAGGCAATTGAGAAGTGTGTACCTCGTGACGTTTCGCGGAATTTATACTCGGGCCTTCTTTAAACAGGGCAGATTTTAGTAAACAGTGAGGGCACTATGAAATGAAGTTTGCTTCCGAAACTCGCAACTACGGTAAACAAGTGCCAAGTAGACGAACGATTAACAACATACAGGAAGAAAGGAACGATTAACCATTTGATAGACGAACGATTAACCATTTCATAGCGCCAGTACTGAAGAGCAGGAGGTTTAGAGTGATCGGTTTACTTGTGATGCTATTTTACATGATAGGTAAAATCGTTTATTCAGTTGAAAACTGTACAACCCTGAAAACTCTTCATGTTGCAAACAGCCAAAGTGGTTAACCGTCATTATAAATAATCCGCACTTCATAGCTGATTAATTATGCTAAAGCACGGTTAACCAATTGCAAGACTCACCATTTCACTGAAACGGGAGAAATACGCACAAAAGTGCAGTGAACTGAAACTTTGTGTTGACAATTTTTGTTTAATGGCATAAACGACAGTACAACACTTCGGCTTGTCGGGAAATTA
Source organism: Montipora foliosa (assembly GCF_036669935.1). Taxonomy (NCBI): domain Eukaryota; kingdom Metazoa; phylum Cnidaria; class Anthozoa; order Scleractinia; family Acroporidae; genus Montipora; species Montipora foliosa. The sequence goes on from NC_090873.1 coordinate 22,847,782, forward strand.
CGAATGCAAATGGTTAATCGTAGGTGGTTAACCGTATTCGGATTTATGATAAGTCGCCTGTTTGGTCCCACTGTTACGGCGCGTACACTAAAGAACACAGGACAAAAAATATGGATGTTTGAGTTGCTTATGATTATAAACGTTGTTGTAAACAGACTATGGCTTTGTAACAAAACACATATTGTAGCTTAGCGGGTGAATTTCCATTGATATGACTAGTACAAATTACAGTACAGAGAACTCTGTTCAGTCACCATAGTTTATCCCAATGTACTCTGTTATATGCCCTGATATTGCAGTGATACGGCTTCTCTCTCTAGAAACTTTGAAATAATCAAAAGATAGTTCTTGGTTCTACAGAAATCGTTTGTTAATATCGTATACGACGGCCACGACTCGTAATGACAGCATCTAATCGCTTGCCATCTTCATCGCGCAATTTGGCCAAGCATCTCAGAAGTAAACGCCCCTGTCTACCTGTCAGTTTTCTCGGACGTCCGCGTTGTAAAGTTGAAGTCTTGCTTTTACAGCGGTTCAGGATTCTTTCTCGCGCTGTCGCTGGATTATTCTCCAAACAACTCCACGTGAAACATTACAATGTAGTGCCGTTTTTCGAATTGACATTCCCTTAACTTGGCTCAAATAATACACACAAGCACGTGTGTTATTATCAATCCACCGCCGAGAAACCATTTTCATCCCCTTTCAGCTAAGTCCTGTATCGTGCAGTTGCAATCTCTCCCTAAATACATCTGCAACTACACAGAAAACATGTTCCAGAACATATTCGGCAACAATTAGACACATCGTCCTCATCCAAAGCATAGGAGCACTCACCCAAATGACGCGTGGACAAACGTGGCACATCCATATCATTACACCCAAACCGCAACGAGATCTCTTTAGAACTTTCTACAGTTCTGTAATCAACACAATCCCGGTCAAAAAGATCGTGACACCAAAGCATGTTTGAACCCCCCTCCCCCGTGACAATGTTGATGGCGTAAAAACTGTCGGGTTCCTGGAAAAACGCCGTTCTCTTTGCAACATTGAATAGGGGGAAGGGGTAATCTCCTACGCAGCGTGAAGTGTCCCCTTTATTTTTGTCTGAGATTGTGTGTAGCTGCGTGTCACGCGAGCTGTAGTTAGTAATTGAATGAAAAGGTCATGGGAGCTATTTATGTGAAATGTCTGTAGAAGTGGGGAGTATGCATATTATGGAAATGATTGAATTTTGCTAGATATATTTAACGAGTATGAAGAGGCCAGTAGTTCAAATAAATGAACAACTTGAGGGAAATAATTTCTCGTCAAGGAGGTCTCACTTTTAATTAGGTTAAGAGAGTTTATTTACAGTTGTCAATTCTTGTAAATGTTGTTGTTAATTGTGTGCGAATTGGAGACTTCCTAACTCGTTCTTAGACGAACACTAAAAGATCATTTCTGTTCAGACAGTTGAAAATGTAACGGTGTTGTGATACTTCTTGTGTCGAAATGGGTACATTTTGGGCACTGAGATATAATCTATGGAGGGCAGCGGTGTTCTTGGTGGAAGGCAATTGAGAAGTGTGTACCTCGTGACGTTTCGCGGAATTTATACTCGGGCCTTCTTTAAACAGGGCAGATTTTAGTAAACAGTGAGGGCACTATGAAATGAAGTTTGCTTCCGAAACTCGCAACTACGGTAAACAAGTGCCAAGTAGACGAACGATTAACAACATACAGGAAGAAAGGAACGATTAACCATTTGATAGACGAACGATTAACCATTTCATAGCGCCAGTACTGAAGAGCAGGAGGTTTAGAGTGATCGGTTTACTTGTGATGCTATTTTACATGATAGGTAAAATCGTTTATTCAGTTGAAAACTGTACAACCCTGAAAACTCTTCATGTTGCAAACAGCCAAAGTGGTTAACCGTCATTATAAATAATCCGCACTTCATAGCTGATTAATTATGCTAAAGCACGGTTAACCAATTGCAAGACTCACCATTTCACTGAAACGGGAGAAATACGCACAAAAGTGCAGTGAACTGAAACTTTGTGTTGACAATTTTTGTTTAATGGCATAAACGACAGTACAACACTTCGGCTTGTCGGGAAATTACGAATGCAAATGGTTAATCGTAGGTGGTTAACCGTATTCGGATTTATGATAAGTCGCCTGTTTGGTCCCACTGTTACGGCGCGTACACTAAAGAACACAGGACAAAAAATATGGATGTTTGAGTTGCTTATGATTATAAACGTTGTTGTAAACAGACTATGGCTTTGTAACAAAACACATATTGTAGCTTAGCGGGTGAATTTCCATTGATATGACTAGTACAAATTACAGTACAGAGAACTCTGTTCAGTCACCATAGTTTATCCCAATGTACTCTGTTATATGCCCTGATATTGCAGTGATACGGCTTCTCTCTCTAGAAACTTTGAAATAATCAAAAGATAGTTCTTGGTTCTACAGAAATCGTTTGTTAATATCGTATACGACGGCCACGACTCGTAATGACAGCATCTAATCGCTTGCCATCTTCATCGCGCAATTTGGCCAAGCATCTCAGAAGTAAACGCCCCTGTCTACCTGTCAGTTTTCTCGGACGTCCGCGTTGTAAAGTTGAAGTCTTGCTTTTACAGCGGTTCAGGATTCTTTCTCGCGCTGTCGCTGGATTATTCTCCAAACAACTCCACGTGAAACATTACAATGTAGTGCCGTTTTTCGAATTGACATTCCCTTAACTTGGCTCAAATAATACACACAAGCACGTGTGTTATTATCAATCCACCGCCGAGAAACCATTTTCATCCCCTTTCAGCTAAGTCCTGTATCGTGCAGTTGCAATCTCTCCCTAAATACATCTGCAACTACACAGAAAACATGTTCCAGAACATATTCGGCAACAATTAGACACATCGTCCTCATCCAAAGCATAGGAGCACTCACCCAAATGACGCGTGGACAAACGTGGCACATCCATATCATTACACCCAAACCGCAACGAGATCTCTTTAGAACTTTCTACAGTTCTGTAATCAACACAATCCCGGTCAAAAAGATCGTGACACCAAAGCATGTTTGAACCCCCCTCCCCCGTGACAATGTTGATGGCGTAAAAACTGTCGGGTTCCTGGAAAAACGCCGTTCTCTTTGCAACATTGAATAGGGGGAAGGGGTAATCTCCTACGCAGCGTGAAGTGTCCCCTTTATTTTTGTCTGAGATTGTGTGTAGCTGCGTGTCACGCGAGCTGTAGTTAGTAATTGAATGAAAAGGTCATGGGAGCTATTTATGTGAAATGTCTGTAGAAGTGGGGAGTATGCATATTATGGAAATGATTGAATTTTGCTAGATATATTTAACGAGTATGAAGAGGCCAGTAGTTCAAATAAATGAACAACTTGAGGGAAATAATTTCTCGTCAAGGAGGTCTCACTTTTAATTAGGTTAAGAGAGTTTATTTACAGTTGTCAATTCTTGTAAATGTTGTTGTTAATTGTGTGCGAATTGGAGACTTCCTAACTCGTTCTTAGACGAACACTAAAAGATCATTTCTGTTCAGACAGTTGAAAATGTAACGGTGTTGTGATACTTCTTGTGTCGAAATGGGTACATTTTGGGCACTGAGATATAATCTATGGAGGGCAGCGGTGTTCTTGGTGGAAGGCAATTGAGAAGTGTGTACCTCGTGACGTTTCGCGGAATTTATACTCGGGCCTTCTTTAAACAGGGCAGATTTTAGTAAACAGTGAGGGCACTATGAAATGAAGTTTGCTTCCGAAACTCGCAACTACGGTAAACAAGTGCCAAGTAGACGAACGATTAACAACATACAGGAAGAAAGGAACGATTAACCATTTGATAGACGAACGATTAACCATTTCATAGCGCCAGTACTGAAGAGCAGGAGGTTTAGAGTGATCGGTTTACTTGTGATGCTATTTTACATGATAGGTAAAATCGTTTATTCAGTTGAAAACTGTACAACCCTGAAAACTCTTCATGTTGCAAACAGCCAAAGTGGTTAACCGTCATTATAAATAATCCGCACTTCATAGCTGATTAATTATGCTAAAGCACGGTTAACCAATTGCAAGACTCACCATTTCACTGAAACGGGAGAAATACGCACAAAAGTGCAGTGAACTGAAACTTTGTGTTGACAATTTTTGTTTAATGGCATAAACGACAGTACAACACTTCGGCTTGTCGGGAAATTACGAATGCAAATGGTTAATCGTAGGTGGTTAACCGTATTCGGATTTATGATAAGTCGCCTGTTTGGTCCCACTGTTACGGCGCGTACACTAAAGAACACAGGACAAAAAATATGGATGTTTGAGTTGCTTATGATTATAAACGTTGTTGTAAACAGACTATGGCTTTGTAACAAAACACATATTGTAGCTTAGCGGGTGAATTTCCATTGATATGACTAGTACAAATTACAGTACAGAGAACTCTGTTCAGTCACCATAGTTTATCCCAATGTACTCTGTTATATGCCCTGATATTGCAGTGATACGGCTTCTCTCTCTAGAAACTTTGAAATAATCAAAAGATAGTTCTTGGTTCTACAGAAATCGTTTGTTAATATCGTATACGACGGCCACGACTCGTAATGACAGCATCTAATCGCTTGCCATCTTCATCGCGCAATTTGGCCAAGCATCTCAGAAGTAAACGCCCCTGTCTACCTGTCAGTTTTCTCGGACGTCCGCGTTGTAAAGTTGAAGTCTTGCTTTTACAGCGGTTCAGGATTCTTTCTCGCGCTGTCGCTGGATTATTCTCCAAACAACTCCACGTGAAACATTACAATGTAGTGCCGTTTTTCGAATTGACATTCCCTTAACTTGGCTCAAATAATACACACAAGCACGTGTGTTATTATCAATCCACCGCCGAGAAACCATTTTCATCCCCTTTCAGCTAAGTCCTGTATCGTGCAGTTGCAATCTCTCCCTAAATACATCTGCAACTACACAGAAAACATGTTCCAGAACATATTCGGCAACAATTAGACACATCGTCCTCATCCAAAGCATAGGAGCACTCACCCAAATGACGCGTGGACAAACGTGGCACATCCATATCATTACACCCAAACCGCAACGAGATCTCTTTAGAACTTTCTACAGTTCTGTAATCAACACAATCCCGGTCAAAAAGATCGTGACACCAAAGCATGTTTGAACCCCCCTCCCCCGTGACAATGTTGATGGCGTAAAAACTGTCGGGTTCCTGGAAAAACGCCGTTCTCTTTGCAACATTGAATAGGGGGAAGGGGTAATCTCCTACGCAGCGTGAAGTGTCCCCTTTATTTTTGTCTGAGATTGTGTGTAGCTGCGTGTCACGCGAGCTGTAGTTAGTAATTGAATGAAAAGGTCATGGGAGCTATTTATGTGAAATGTCTGTAGAAGTGGGGAGTATGCATATTATGGAAATGATTGAATTTTGCTAGATATATTTAACGAGTATGAAGAGGCCAGTAGTTCAAATAAATGAACAACTTGAGGGAAATAATTTCTCGTCAAGGAGGTCTCACTTTTAATTAGGTTAAGAGAGTTTATTTACAGTTGTCAATTCTTGTAAATGTTGTTGTTAATTGTGTGCGAATTGGAGACTTCCTAACTCGTTCTTAGACGAACACTAAAAGATCATTTCTGTTCAGACAGTTGAAAATGTAACGGTGTTGTGATACTTCTTGTGTCGAAATGGGTACATTTTGGGCACTGAGATATAATCTATGGAGGGCAGCGGTGTTCTTGGTGGAAGGCAATTGAGAAGTGTGTACCTCGTGACGTTTCGCGGAATTTATACTCGGGCCTTCTTTAAACAGGGCAGATTTTAGTAAACAGTGAGGGCACTATGAAATGAAGTTTGCTTCCGAAACTCGCAACTACGGTAAACAAGTGCCAAGTAGACGAACGATTAACAACATACAGGAAGAAAGGAACGATTAACCATTTGATAGACGAACGATTAACCATTTCATAGCGCCAGTACTGAAGAGCAGGAGGTTTAGAGTGATCGGTTTACTTGTGATGCTATTTTACATGATAGGTAAAATCGTTTATTCAGTTGAAAACTGTACAACCCTGAAAACTCTTCATGTTGCAAACAGCCAAAGTGGTTAACCGTCATTATAAATAATCCGCACTTCATAGCTGATTAATTATGCTAAAGCACGGTTAACCAATTGCAAGACTCACCATTTCACTGAAACGGGAGAAATACGCACAAAAGTGCAGTGAACTGAAACTTTGTGTTGACAATTTTTGTTTAATGGCATAAACGACAGTACAACACTTCGGCTTGTCGGGAAATTACGAATGCAAATGGTTAATCGTAGGTGGTTAACCGTATTCGGATTTATGATAAGTCGCCTGTTTGGTCCCACTGTTACGGCGCGTACACTAAAGAACACAGGACAAAAAATATGGATGTTTGAGTTGCTTATGATTATAAACGTTGTTGTAAACAGACTATGGCTTTGTAACAAAACACATATTGTAGCTTAGCGGGTGAATTTCCATTGATATGACTAGTACAAATTACAGTACAGAGAACTCTGTTCAGTCACCATAGTTTATCCCAATGTACTCTGTTATATGCCCTGATATTGCAGTGATACGGCTTCTCTCTCTAGAAACTTTGAAATAATCAAAAGATAGTTCTTGGTTCTACAGAAATCGTTTGTTAATATCGTATACGACGGCCACGACTCGTAATGACAGCATCTAATCGCTTGCCATCTTCATCGCGCAATTTGGCCAAGCATCTCAGAAGTAAACGCCCCTGTCTACCTGTCAGTTTTCTCGGACGTCCGCGTTGTAAAGTTGAAGTCTTGCTTTTACAGCGGTTCAGGATTCTTTCTCGCGCTGTCGCTGGATTATTCTCCAAACAACTCCACGTGAAACATTACAATGTAGTGCCGTTTTTCGAATTGACATTCCCTTAACTTGGCTCAAATAATACACACAAGCACGTGTGTTATTATCAATCCACCGCCGAGAAACCATTTTCATCCCCTTTCAGCTAAGTCCTGTATCGTGCAGTTGCAATCTCTCCCTAAATACATCTGCAACTACACAGAAAACATGTTCCAGAACATATTCGGCAACAATTAGACACATCGTCCTCATCCAAAGCATAGGAGCACTCACCCAAATGACGCGTGGACAAACGTGGCACATCCATATCATTACACCCAAACCGCAACGAGATCTCTTTAGAACTTTCTACAGTTCTGTAATCAACACAATCCCGGTCAAAAAGATCGTGACACCAAAGCATGTTTGAACCCCCCTCCCCCGTGACAATGTTGATGGCGTAAAAACTGTCGGGTTCCTGGAAAAACGCCGTTCTCTTTGCAACATTGAATAGGGGGAAGGGGTAATCTCCTACGCAGCGTGAAGTGTCCCCTTTATTTTTGTCTGAGATTGTGTGTAGCTGCGTGTCACGCGAGCTGTAGTTAGTAATTGAATGAAAAGGTCATGGGAGCTATTTATGTGAAATGTCTGTAGAAGTGGGGAGTATGCATATTATGGAAATGATTGAATTTTGCTAGATATATTTAACGAGTATGAAGAGGCCAGTAGTTCAAATAAATGAACAACTTGAGGGAAATAATTTCTCGTCAAGGAGGTCTCACTTTTAATTAGGTTAAGAGAGTTTATTTACAGTTGTCAATTCTTGTAAATGTTGTTGTTAATTGTGTGCGAATTGGAGACTTCCTAACTCGTTCTTAGACGAACACTAAAAGATCATTTCTGTTCAGACAGTTGAAAATGTAACGGTGTTGTGATACTTCTTGTGTCGAAATGGGTACATTTTGGGCACTGAGATATAATCTATGGAGGGCAGCGGTGTTCTTGGTGGAAGGCAATTGAGAAGTGTGTACCTCGTGACGTTTCGCGGAATTTATACTCGGGCCTTCTTTAAACAGGGCAGATTTTAGTAAACAGTGAGGGCACTATGAAATGAAGTTTGCTTCCGAAACTCGCAACTACGGTAAACAAGTGCCAAGTAGACGAACGATTAACAACATACAGGAAGAAAGGAACGATTAACCATTTGATAGACGAACGATTAACCATTTCATAGCGCCAGTACTGAAGAGCAGGAGGTTTAGAGTGATCGGTTTACTTGTGATGCTATTTTACATGATAGGTAAAATCGTTTATTCAGTTGAAAACTGTACAACCCTGAAAACTCTTCATGTTGCAAACAGCCAAAGTGGTTAACCGTCATTATAAATAATCCGCACTTCATAGCTGATTAATTATGCTAAAGCACGGTTAACCAATTGCAAGACTCACCATTTCACTGAAACGGGAGAAATACGCACAAAAGTGCAGTGAACTGAAACTTTGTGTTGACAATTTTTGTTTAATGGCATAAACGACAGTACAACACTTCGGCTTGTCGGGAAATTACGAATGCAAATGGTTAATCGTAGGTGGTTAACCGTATTCGGATTTATGATAAGTCGCCTGTTTGGTCCCACTGTTACGGCGCGTACACTAAAGAACACAGGACAAAAAATATGGATGTTTGAGTTGCTTATGATTATAAACGTTGTTGTAAACAGACTATGGCTTTGTAACAAAACACATATTGTAGCTTAGCGGGTGAATTTCCATTGATATGACTAGTACAAATTACAGTACAGAGAACTCTGTTCAGTCACCATAGTTTATCCCAATGTACTCTGTTATATGCCCTGATATTGCAGTGATACGGCTTCTCTCTCTAGAAACTTTGAAATAATCAAAAGATAGTTCTTGGTTCTACAGAAATCGTTTGTTAATATCGTATACGACGGCCACGACTCGTAATGACAGCATCTAATCGCTTGCCATCTTCATCGCGCAATTTGGCCAAGCATCTCAGAAGTAAACGCCCCTGTCTACCTGTCAGTTTTCTCGGACGTCCGCGTTGTAAAGTTGAAGTCTTGCTTTTACAGCGGTTCAGGATTCTTTCTCGCGCTGTCGCTGGATTATTCTCCAAACAACTCCACGTGAAACATTACAATGTAGTGCCGTTTTTCGAATTGACATTCCCTTAACTTGGCTCAAATAATACACACAAGCACGTGTGTTATTATCAATCCACCGCCGAGAAACCATTTTCATCCCCTTTCAGCTAAGTCCTGTATCGTGCAGTTGCAATCTCTCCCTAAATACATCTGCAACTACACAGAAAACATGTTCCAGAACATATTCGGCAACAATTAGACACATCGTCCTCATCCAAAGCATAGGAGCACTCACCCAAATGACGCGTGGACAAACGTGGCACATCCATATCATTACACCCAAACCGCAACGAGATCTCTTTAGAACTTTCTACAGTTCTGTAATCAACACAATCCCGGTCAAAAAGATCGTGACACCAAAGCATGTTTGAACCCCCCTCCCCCGTGACAATGTTGATGGCGTAAAAACTGTCGGGTTCCTGGAAAAACGCCGTTCTCTTTGCAACATTGAATAGGGGGAAGGGGTAATCTCCTACGCAGCGTGAAGTGTCCCCTTTATTTTTGTCTGAGATTGTGTGTAGCTGCGTGTCACGCGAGCTGTAGTTAGTAATTGAATGAAAAGGTCATGGGAGCTATTTATGTGAAATGTCTGTAGAAGTGGGGAGTATGCATATTATGGAAATGATTGAATTTTGCTAGATATATTTAACGAGTATGAAGAGGCCAGTAGTTCAAATAAATGAACAACTTGAGGGAAATAATTTCTCGTCAAGGAGGTCTCACTTTTAATTAGGTTAAGAGAGTTTATTTACAGTTGTCAATTCTTGTAAATGTTGTTGTTAATTGTGTGCGAATTGGAGACTTCCTAACTCGTTCTTAGACGAACACTAAAAGATCATTTCTGTTCAGACAGTTGAAAATGTAACGGTGTTGTGATACTTCTTGTGTCGAAATGGGTACATTTTGGGCACTGAGATATAATCTATGGAGGGCAGCGGTGTTCTTGGTGGAAGGCAATTGAGAAGTGTGTACCTCGTGACGTTTCGCGGAATTTATACTCGGGCCTTCTTTAAACAGGGCAGATTTTAGTAAACAGTGAGGGCACTATGAAATGAAGTTTGCTTCCGAAACTCGCAACTACGGTAAACAAGTGCCAAGTAGACGAACGATTAACAACATACAGGAAGAAAGGAACGATTAACCATTTGATAGACGAACGATTAACCATTTCATAGCGCCAGTACTGAAGAGCAGGAGGTTTAGAGTGATCGGTTTACTTGTGATGCTATTTTACATGATAGGTAAAATCGTTTATTCAGTTGAAAACTGTACAACCCTGAAAACTCTTCATGTTGCAAACAGCCAAAGTGGTTAACCGTCATTATAAATAATCCGCACTTCATAGCTGATTAATTATGCTAAAGCACGGTTAACCAATTGCAAGACTCACCATTTCACTGAAACGGGAGAAATACGCACAAAAGTGCAGTGAACTGAAACTTTGTGTTGACAATTTTTGTTTAATGGCATAAACGACAGTACAACACTTCGGCTTGTCGGGAAATTACGAATGCAAATGGTTAATCGTAGGTGGTTAACCGTATTCGGATTTATGATAAGTCGCCTGTTTGGTCCCACTGTTACGGCGCGTACACTAAAGAACACAGGACAAAAAATATGGATGTTTGAGTTGCTTATGATTATAAACGTTGTTGTAAACAGACTATGGCTTTGTAACAAAACACATATTGTAGCTTAGCGGGTGAATTTCCATTGATATGACTAGTACAAATTACAGTACAGAGAACTCTGTTCAGTCACCATAGTTTATCCCAATGTACTCTGTTATATGCCCTGATATTGCAGTGATACGGCTTCTCTCTCTAGAAACTTTGAAATAATCAAAAGATAGTTCTTGGTTCTACAGAAATCGTTTGTTAATATCGTATACGACGGCCACGACTCGTAATGACAGCATCTAATCGCTTGCCATCTTCATCGCGCAATTTGGCCAAGCATCTCAGAAGTAAACGCCCCTGTCTACCTGTCAGTTTTCTCGGACGTCCGCGTTGTAAAGTTGAAGTCTTGCTTTTACAGCGGTTCAGGATTCTTTCTCGCGCTGTCGCTGGATTATTCTCCAAACAACTCCACGTGAAACATTACAATGTAGTGCCGTTTTTCGAATTGACATTCCCTTAACTTGGCTCAAATAATACACACAAGCACGTGTGTTATTATCAATCCACCGCCGAGAAACCATTTTCATCCCTTTCAGCTAAGTCCTGTATCGTGCAGTTGCAATCTCTCCCTAAATACATCTGCAACTACACAGAAAACATGTTCCAGAACATATTCGGCAACAATTAGACACATCGTCCTCATCCAAAGCATAGGAGCACTCACCCAAATGACGCGTGGACAAACGTGGCACATCCATATCATTACACCCAAACCGCAACGAGATCTCTTTAGAACTTTCTACAGTTCTGTAATCAACACAATCCCGGTCAAAAAGATCGTGACACCAAAGCATGTTTGAACCCCCCTCCCCCGTGACAATGTTGATGGCGTAAAAACTGTCGGGTTCCTGGAAAAACGCCGTTCTCTTTGCAACATTGAATAGGGGGAAGGGGTAATCTCCTACGCAGCGTGAAGTGTCCCCTTTATTTTTGTCTGAGATTGTGTGTAGCTGCGTGTCACGCGAGCTGTAGTTAGTAATTGAATGAAAAGGTCATGGGAGCTATTTATGTGAAATGTCTGTAGAAGTGGGGAGTATGCATATTATGGAAATGATTGAATTTTGCTAGATATATTTAACGAGTATGAAGAGGCCAGTAGTTCAAATAAATGAACAACTTGAGGGAAATAATTTCTCGTCAAGGAGGTCTCACTTTTAATTAGGTTAAGAGAGTTTATTTACAGTTGTCAATTCTTGTAAATGTTGTTGTTAATTGTGTGCGAATTGGAGACTTCCTAACTCGTTCTTAGACGAACACTAAAAGATCATTTCTGTTCAGACAGTTGAAAATGTAACGGTGTTGTGATACTTCTTGTGTCGAAATGGGTACATTTTGGGCACTGAGATATAATCTATGGAGGGCAGCGGTGTTCTTGGTGGAAGGCAATTGAGAAGTGTGTACCTCGTGACGTTTCGCGGAATTTATACTCGGGCCTTCTTTAAACAGGGCAGATTTTAGTAAACAGTGAGGGCACTATGAAATGAAGTTTGCTTCCGAAACTCGCAACTACGGTAAACAAGTGCCAAGTAGACGAACGATTAACAACATACAGGAAGAAAGGAACGATTAACCATTTGATAGACGAACGATTAACCATTTCATAGCGCCAGTACTGAAGAGCAGGAGGTTTAGAGTGATCGGTTTACTTGTGATGCTATTTTACATGATAGGTAAAATCGTTTATTCAGTTGAAAACTGTACAACCCTGAAAACTCTTCATGTTGCAAACAGCCAAAGTGGTTAACCGTCATTATAAATAATCCGCACTTCATAGCTGATTAATTATGCTAAAGCACGGTTAACCAATTGCAAGACTCACCATTTCACTGAAACGGGAGAAATACGCACAAAAGTGCAGTGAACTGAAACTTTGTGTTGACAATTTTTGTTTAATGGCATAAACGACAGTACAACACTTCGGCTTGTCGGGAAATTACGAATGCAAATGGTTAATCGTAGGTGGTTAACCGTATTCGGATTTATGATAAGTCGCCTGTTTGGTCCCACTGTTACGGCGCGTACACTAAAGAACACAGGACAAAAAATATGGATGTTTGAGTTGCTTATGATTATAAACGTTGTTGTAAACAGACTATGGCTTTGTAACAAAACACATATTGTAGCTTAGCGGGTGAATTTCCATTGATATGACTAGTACAAATTACAGTACAGAGAACTCTGTTCAGTCACCATAGTTTATCCCAATGTACTCTGTTATATGCCCTGATATTGCAGTGATACGGCTTCTCTCTCTAGAAACTTTGAAATAATCAAAAGATAGTTCTTGGTTCTACAGAAATCGTTTGTTAATATCGTATACGACGGCCACGACTCGTAATGACAGCATCTAATCGCTTGCCATCTTCATCGCGCAATTTGGCCAAGCATCTCAGAAGTAAACGCCCCTGTCTACCTGTCAGTTTTCTCGGACGTCCGCGTTGTAAAGTTGAAGTCTTGCTTTTACAGCGGTTCAGGATTCTTTCTCGCGCTGTCGCTGGATTATTCTCCAAACAACTCCACGTGAAACATTACAATGTAGTGCCGTTTTTCGAATTGACATTCCCTTAACTTGGCTCAATAATACACACAAGCACGTGTGTTATTATCAATCCACCGCCGAGAAACCATTTTCATCCCCTTTCAGCTAAGTCCTGTATCGTGCAGTTGCAATCTCTCCCTAAATACATCTGCAACTACACAGAAAACATGTTCCAGAACATATTCGGCAACAATTAGACACATCGTCCTCATCCAAAGCATAGGAGCACTCACCCAAATGACGCGGGACAAACGTGGCACATCCATATCATTACACCCAAACCGCAACGAGATCTCTTTAGAACTTTCTACAGTTCTGTAATCAACACAATCCCGGTCAAAAAGATCGTGACACCAAAGCATGTTTGAACCCCCCTCCCCCGTGACAATGTTGATGGCGTAAAAACTGTCGGGTTCCTGGAAAAAACGCCGTTCTCTTTGCAACATTGAATAGGGGGAAGGGGTAATCTCCTACGCAGCGTGAAGTGTCCCCTTTATTTTTGTCTGAGATTGTGTGTAGCTGCGTGTCACGCGAGCTGTAGTTAGTAATTGAATGAAAAGGTCATGGGAGCTATTTATGTGAAATGTCTGTAGAAGTGGGGAGTATGCATATTATGGAAATGATTGAATTTTGCTAGATATATTTAACGAGTATGAAGAGGCCAGTAGTTCAAATAAATGAACAACTTGAGGGAAATAATTTCTCGTCAAGGAGGTCTCACTTTTAATTAGGTTAAGAGAGTTTATTTACAGTTGTCAATTCTTGTAAATGTTGTGGTTAATTGTGTGCGAATTGGAGACTTCCTAACTCGTTCTTAGACGAACACTAAAAGATCATTTCTGTTCAGACAGTTGAAAATGTAACGGTGTTGTGATACTTCTTGTGTCGAAATGGGTACATTTTGGGCACTGAGATATAATCTATGGAGGGCAGCGGTGTTCTTGGTGGAAGGCAATTGAGAAGTGTGTACCTCGTGACGTTTCGCGGAATTTATACTCGGGCCTTCTTTAAACAGGGCAGATTTTAGTAAACAGTGAGGGCACTATGAAATGAAGTTTGCTTCCGAAACTCGCAACTACGGTAAACAAGTGCCAAGTAGACGAACGATTAACAACATACAGGAAGAAAGGAACGATTAACCATTTGATAGACGAACGATTAACCATTTCATAGCGCCAGTACTGAAGAGCAGGAGGTTTAGAGTGATCGGTTTACTTGTGATGCTATTTTACATGATAGGTAAAATCGTTTATTCAGTTGAAAACTGTACAACCCTGAAAACTCTTCATGTTGCAAACAGCCAAAGTGGTTAACCGTCATTATAAATAATCCGCACTTCATAGCTGATTAATTATGCTAAAGCACGGTTAACCAATTGCAAGACTCACCATTTCACTGAAACGGGAGAAATACGCACAAAAGTGCAGTGAACTGAAACTTTGTGTTGACAATTTTTGTTTAATGGCATAAACGACAGTACAACACTTCGGCTTGTCGGGAAATTACGAATGCAAATGGTTAATCGTAGGTGGTTAACCGTATTCGGATTTATGATAAGTCGCCTGTTTGGTCCCACTGTTACGGCGCGTACACTAAAGAACACAGGACAAAAAATATGGATGTTTGAGTTGCTTATGATTATAAACGTTGTTGTAAACAGACTATGGCTTTGTAACAAAACATATTGTAGCTTAGCGGGTGAATTTCCATTGATATGACTAGTACAAATTACAGTACAGAGAACTCTGTTCAGTCACCATAGTTTATCCCAATGTACTCTGTTATATGCCCTGATATTGCAGTGATACGGCTTCTCTCTCTAGAAACTTTGAAATAATCAAAAGATAGTTCTTGGTTCTACAGAAATCGTTTGTTAATATCGTATACGACGGCCACGACTCGTAATGACAGCATCTAATCGCTTGCCATCTTCATCGCGCAATTTGGCCAAGCATCTCAGAAGTAAACGCCCCTGTCTACCTGTCAGTTTTCTCGGACGTCCGCGTTGTAAGTTGAAGTCTTGCTTTTACAGCGGTTCAGGATTCTTTCTCGCGCTGTCGCTGGATTATTCTCCAAACAACTCCACGTGAAACATTACAATGTAGTGCCGTTTTTCGAATTGACATTCCCTTAACTTGGCTCAAATAATACACACAAGCACGTGTGTTATTATCAATCCACCGCCGAGAAACCATTTTCATCCCCTTTCAGCTAAGTCCTGTATCGTGCAGTTGCAATCTCTCCCTAAATACATCTGCAACTACACAGAAAACATGTTCCAGAACATATTCGGCAACAATTAGACACATCGTCCTCATCCAAAGCATAGGAGCACTCACCCAAATGACGCGTGGACAAACGTGGCACATCCATATCATTACACCCAAACCGCAACGAGATCTCTTTAGAACTTTCTACAGTTCTGTAATCAACACAATCCCGGTCAAAAAGATCGTGACACCAAAGCATGTTTGAACCCCCCTCCCCCGTGACAATGTTGATGGCGTAAAAACTGTCGGGTTCCTGGAAAAAACGCCGTTCTCTTTGCAACATTGAATAGGGGGAAGGGGTAATCTCCTACGCAGCGTGAAGTGTCCCCTTTATTTTTGTCTGAGATTGTGTGTAGCTGCGTGTCACGCGAGCTGTAGTTAGTAATTGAATGAAAAGGTCATGGGAGCTATTTATGTGAAATGTCTGTAGAAGTGGGGAGTATGCATATTATGGAAATGATTGAATTTTGCTAGATATATTTAACGAGTATGAAGAGGCCAGTAGTTCAAATAAATGAACAACTTGAGGGAAATAATTTCTCGTCAAGGAGGTCTCACTTTTAATTAGGTTAAGAGAGTTTATTACAGTTGTCAATTCTTGTAAATGTTGTTGTTAATTGTGTGCGAATTGGAGACTTCCTAACTCGTTCTTAGACGAACACTAAAAGATCATTTCTGTTCAGACAGTTGAAAATGTAACGGTGTTGTGATACTTCTTGTGTCGAAATGGGTACATTTTGGGCACTGAGATATAATCTATGGAGGGCAGCGGTGTTCTTGGTGGAAGGCAATTGAGAAGTGTGTACCTCGTGACGTTTCGCGGAATTTATACTCGGGCCTTCTTTAAACAGGGCAGATTTTAGTAAACAGTGAGGGCACTATGAAATGAAGTTTGCTTCCGAAACTCGCAACTACGGTAAACAAGTGCCAAGTAGACGAACGATTAACAACATACAGGAAGAAAGGAACGATTAACCATTTGATAGACGAACGATTAACCATTTCATAGCGCCAGTACTGAAGAGCAGGAGGTTTAGAGTGATCGGTTTACTTGTGATGCTATTTTACATGATAGGTAAAATCGTTTATTCAGTTGAAAACTGTACAACCCTGAAAACTCTTCATGTTGCAAACAGCCAAAGTGGTTAACCGTCATTATAAATAATCCGCACTTCATAGCTGATTAATTATGCTAAAGCACGGTTAACCAATTGCAAGACTCACCATTTCACTGAAACGGGAGAAATACGCACAAAAGTGCAGTGAACTGAAACTTTGTGTTGACAATTTTTGTTAATGGCATAAACGACAGTACAACACTTCGGCTTGTCGGGAAATTACGAATGCAAATGGTTAATCGTAGGTGGTTAACCGTATTCGGATTTATGATAAGTCGCCTGTTTGGTCCCACTGTTACGGCGCGTACACTAAAGAACACAGGACAAAAAATATGGATGTTTGAGTTGCTTATGATTATAAACGTTGTTGTAAACAGACTATGGCTTTGTAACAAAACACATATTGTAGCTTAGCGGGTGAATTTCCATTGATATGACTAGTACAAATTACAGTACAGAGAACTCTGTTCAGTCACCATAGTTTATCCCAATGTACTCTGTTATATGCCCTGATATTGCAGTGATACGGCTTCTCTCTCTAGAAACTTTGAAATAATCAAAAGATAGTTCTTGGTTCTACAGAAATCGTTTGTTAATATCGTATACGACGGCCACGACTCGTAATGACAGCATCTAATCGCTTGCCATCTTCATCGCGCAATTTGGCCAAGCATCTCAGAAGTAAACGCCCCTGTCTACCTGTCAGTTTTCTCGGACGTCCGCGTTGTAAAGTTGAAGTCTTGCTTTTACAGCGGTTCAGGATTCTTTCTCGCGCTGTCGCTGGATTATTCTCCAAACAACTCCACGTGAAACATTACAATGTAGTGCCGTTTTTCGAATTGACATTCCCTTAACTTGGCTCAAATAATACACACAAGCACGTGTGTTATTATCAATCCACCGCCGAGAAACCATTTTCATCCCCTTTCAGCTAAGTCCTGTATCGTGCAGTTGCAATCTCTCCCTAAATACATCTGCAACTACACAGAAAACATGTTCCAGAACATATTCGGCAACAATTAGACACATCGTTCTCATCCCAAAGCATAGGAGCACTCACCCAAATGACGCGTGGACAAACGTGGCACATCCATATCATTACACCCAAACCGCAACGAGATCTCTTTAGAACTTTCTACAGTTCTGTAATCAACACAATCCCGGTCAAAAAGATCGTGACACCAAAGCATGTTTGAACCCCCCTCCCCGTGACAATGTTGATGGCGTAAAAAACTGTCGGGTTCTGGAAAAAACGCCGTTCTCTTTGCAACATTGAATAGGGGGAAGGGGTAATCTCCTACGCAGCGTGAGGTGTCCCCTTTATTTTTGTCTGAGATTGTGTGTAGCTGCGTGTCCCGCGAGCTGTAGTTAGAATTGAATGAAAAGGTCATGGGAGCTATTTATGTGAAATGTCTGTAGAAGTGGGGAGTATGCATATTATGGAAATGATTGAATTTTGCTAGATATATTTAACGAGTATGAAGAGGCCAGTAGTTCAAATAAATGAACAACTTGAGGGAAATAATTTCTCTTCAAGGAGTACTCACTTTTAATTAGGTTAAGAGAGTTTATTTACAGTTGTAAATTCTTTTAAATGATGTTGTTAATTGTGTGCGAATTGGAGACTTCCTAACTCGTTCTTAGACGAACACTAAAAGATCATTTCTGTTCAGACAGTTGAAAATGTAACGGTGTTGTGATACTTCTTGTGTCGAAATGGGTACATTTTGGGCACTGAGATATAATCTATGGAGGGCAGCGGTGTTCTTGGTGGAAGGCAATTGAGAAGTGTGTACCTCGTGACGTTTCGCGGGCTTTATACTCGGGCCTTCTTTAAACAGGGCAGATTTTAGTAAACGTGAGGCACTATGAAATGAAGTTTGCTTCCGAAACTCGCAACTACGGTAAACAAGTGCCAAGTAGACGAACGATTAACAACATACAGGAAGAAAGGAACGATTAACCATTTGATAGACGAACGATTAACCATTTCATAGCGCCAGTACTGAAAGAGCAGGAGGTTTAGAGTGATCGGTTTACTTGTGATGCTATTTTACATGATAGGTAAAATCGTTTATTCAGTTGAAAACTGTACAACCCTGAAAACTCTTCATGTTGCAAACAGCCAAAGTGGTTAACCGTCATTATAAATAATCCGCACTTCATAGCTGATTAATTATGCTAAAGCACGGTTAACCAATTGCAAGACTCACCATTTCACTGAAACGGGAGAAATACGCACAAAAGTGCAGTGAACTGAAACTTTGTGTTGACAATTTTTGTTTAATGGCATAAAACGACAGTACAACACTTCGGCTTGTCGGGAAATTACGAATGCAAATGGTTAATCGTAGGTGGATAACCGTAGTCCGAGTTATCATATGTCGCCTGGTTGGTCCCACTGTTTACGGCGCGTACACTAAAGAACACAGGACAAAAAATATGGATGTTTGAGTTGCTTATGATTATAAACGTTGTTGTAAACAGACTATGGCTTTGTAACAAAACACATATTGTAGCTTAGCGGGTGAATTTCCATTGATATGACTAGTACAAATTACAGTACAGAGAACTCTGTTCAGTCACCATAGTTTATCCCAATGTACTCTGTTATATGCCCTGATATTGCAGTGATACGGCTTCTCTCTCTAGAAACTTTGAAATAATCAAAAGATAGTTCTTGGTTCTACAGAAATCGTTTGTTAATATCGTATACGACGGCCACGACTCGTAATGACCAGCATCTAATCGCTTGCCATCTTCATCGCGCAATTTGGCCAAGCATCTCAGAAGTAAACGCCCCTGTCTACCTGTCAGTTTTCTCGGACGTCCGCGTTGTAAAGTTGAAGTCTTGCTTTTACAGCGGTTCAGGATTCTTTCTCGCGCTGTCGCTGGATTATTCTCCAAACAACTCCACGTGAAACATTACAATGTAGTGCCGTTTTTTCGAATTGACATTCCCTTACTTGGCTCAAATAATACACACAAGCACGTGTGTTATTATCAATCCACCGCCGAGAAAACCATTTTCATCCCCTTTCAGCTAAGTCCTGTATCGTGCAGTTGCAATCTCTCCCTAAATACATCTGCAACTACACAGAAAACATGTTCCAGAACATATTCGGCAACAATTAGACACATCGTCCTCATCCAAAGCATAGGAGCACTCACCCAAATGACGCGTGGACAAACGTGGCACATCATATCATTACACCCAAACCGCAACGAGATCTCGTTAGAACTTTCTACAGTTCTGTAATCAACACAATCCCGGTCAAAAAGATCGTGACACCAAAGCATGTTTGAACCCCCCTCCCCCGTGACAATGTGATGGCGTAAAAACTGTCGGGTTCCTGGAAAAAACGCCGTTCTCTTTGCAACATTGACTAGGGGGAAGGGGTAATCTCTACGCAGCGGCTCTCTGAAGTGTCCCCTTTATTTTCTTAGTCTGAGATTGTGGTTTAGCTGCGTGTCACGCGAGCTGTAGGTAGTAATTGAATGAAAAGGTCATGGGAGCTATTTATGTGAAATGTCTGTAGAAGTGGGGAGTATGCATATTATGGAAATGAATTGAATTTTGCTAGATATATTTAACGAGTATGAAGAAGGCCAGTAGTTCAAACTATAAATGAAACAACTTGAGGGAAATAATTTCTCGTCAAGGAGGTCCTCACTTTTAATTAGGTTAAGAGAGTTTATTTTACAGTTGTCAATTCTTGTAACATGTTGTTGTTAATTGTGTGCGAATTGGAGACTTCCTAACTCGTTCTTAGACGAACACTAAAAGATCATTTCTGTTCAGACAGTTTGAAAATGTAACGGTGTTGTGATACTTCTTGTGTCGAAATGGTACATTTTTGGGCACTGAGATATAATCTATGGAGGGCAGCGGTGTTCTTGGTGGAAGGCAATTGAGAAGTGTGTACCTCGTGACGTTTCGCGGAATTTATACTCGGGCCTTCTTTAACATGGCAGATTTTAGTAAACAGTGAGGGCACTATGAAATGAAGTTTGCTTCCGAAACTCGCAACTACGGTAAAACAAGTGCCAAGTAGACGAACGATAACAACATACAGGAAGAAAGGAACGATTAACCATTTGATAGACGAACGATTAACCATTTCATAGCGCCAGTACTGAAGAGCAGGAGGTTTAGAGTGATCGGTTTACTTGTGATGCTATTTTACATGATAGGTAAAATCGTTTAGTCAGTTGAAAACTGTACAACCCTGAAAACTCTTCATGTTGCAAACAGCCAAAGTGGTTAACCGTCATTATAAATAATCCGCACTTCATAGCTGATTAATTATGCTAAAGCACGGTTAACCAATTGCAAGACTCACCATTTCACTGAAACGGGAGAAATACGCACAAAAGTGCAGTGAACTGAAACTTTGTGTTGACAATTTTTGTTTAATGGCATAAACGACAGTAACAACACTTCGGCTTGTCGGGAAATTACGAATGCAAATGGTTAATCGTAGGTGGTTAACCGTATTCGGATTTTATGATAAGTCGCCTGTTTGGTCCCACTGTTACGGCGCGTACACTAAAGAACACAGGACAAAAATATGGATGTTTGAGTTGCTTATGATTATAAACGTTGTTGTAAACAGAACTATGGCTTTGTAACAAAACACATATTGTAGCTTAGCGGGTGAATTTCCATTGATATGACTAGTACACATTACAGTAGCCGAGAACTCTGTTCAGTCACCAGTGTAATCCAATGTACTCTGTTAGATGCCCTGATATTGCAGGTGATACGGCTTCTCTCTCTAGAAACTTTGAACTAATCAAAAGATAGTTCTTGGTTCTAACAGAAATCGTTTGTTAATATCGTATACGCCGGCGCCACGAACTCCGTTAATGACAAAGCATCTAATCGCTTGCCAGCTTCTTTCTCGCGCAATTTTGGCCAAGCATCTCAGAAGTAAAACGCCCCTGTCTACCTGTCAGTCTTTTCTCCCTCCTCGACGTTACGCTGTTGTAACAGTTTGAAGTCTTGCTTTTACAGCGGTTTCAGGATTCTTTCTTTCGCGCTGTCCGCTCCCCCTTACCCTAGGATTATTCTCCCCCCAAACAACCCTCCCACGTGGAAACAACCTTACAATGATAGTGGCCGTTTTTTCGAATTGCCATTCCCTTCAACTTGGAATCAAATAATACACACAAGCACGTGTGGATATTGATCAATCCACACACGCCGACGGAAACCCATTTTCAAATTCCCCTTTCAGCTTTTAACAGTCTACTGTATCGTGCAGTTGCATTCTGCTCACCTACAAATTACCATCTGCAACTACACAAGAAAACAATGTTCCAGGGACAATATTCGGCAACAATTTAGGACACATCGTACCTCAATCCCACCAAAGCATAGGATCACCTCCCACGCCCACCAATGACCGCGTGGAACAAACGTGGCACAAAAATCCATATCCTTACACCCAAAACCGCCAACGAAATCTCTTTAGAACTTTCTACATTTCTGTAATCGAACACAATCCCGGTCAAAAAGAGTCGTGACCACCAAAGCAGTTTGAACCCCCCTCCCCCGTGACACTGTTGATTGGCCGTAAAAAACTGTCGGGTTCCTTGGACACGAAAATAAACGCGCGTTGTCTCTTTGCAACACATTGAATAGGGCGCGGAAGGGGTATGAATGCCTACGACAGCGTGCATTTCCAGTGTCCCCTTTATTTGTTGTCTGAGGCTTGTGTGTAGGCTGCGTGTACACCCCGCGAGCCTGTAGTTAGCTAACTTGAATGAAAAGGTCTACCTGGGCGACTATTTATGTGAACAGGCTCTGTAGAAGGGGCGGAGGTTGCATATTATGAAAATGATTTGCCAATTTTTGCTAGATACATTTAACGAGTATGAAGCGGACAGTAGTTCTCACATACCACATGTATACAACTACGCGGAACTCATCAGCACTTTCTCGTCCACATGAGGTCTCACTTTTACCCCCATTAAGGTTAAGAGAGCTTTATTTATCAGTTGTGTCCATTCTTGTACCACTTGTTGTTTAGTTAATCTGTGTGCGACATGGAGACTTCCTTAACTCGTTCTTAGACGAACACCTAAAAGCTCATTTCTGTACCCCACCTGGACAGTTGAAAATGTAAACGGTGTTGTGATACTTCTTGTGTCGAAATGGGTACATTTGGGCCACTGATTTGATATATATCTATGGTGGAGGGCAGCGGTGGTGTCTGGTGGCAAGGCAATTTGAGAAGTGTGGTACCCACTCGTGACGTTTCGCGGAATTTATACTCGGGCCTTCTTTAAACAGGGCAGATTTTAGTAGTGGGCACTATGAAATGAAGTTTGCTTCCGAAACTCGCACTACAACAAGTGCCAAGTAGACGAACGATTAACAACATAGGAAGAAAGGAACGATTAACCATTTGATAGACGAACGATTAACCATTTCATAGCGCCAGTACTGAAGCAGGGTTTAGAGTGATCGTTTACTTGTGATGCTATTTTACATGATAGGTAAAATCGTTTATTCAGTTGAAAACTGTACAACCCTGAAAACTCTTCATGTTGCAAACAGCCAAAGTGGTTAACCGTCATTATAAATAATCCGCACTTCATAGCTGATTAATTATGCTAAAGCACGGTTAACCAATTGCAAGACTCACCATTTCACTGAAACGGGAGAAATACGCACAAAAGTGCAGTGAACTGAAACTTTGTGTTGACAATTTTTGTTTAATGGCATAAACGACAGTACAACACTTCGGCTTGTCGGGAAATTACGAATGCAAATGGTTAATCGTAGGTGGTTAACCGTATTCGGATTTATGATAAGTCGCCTGTTTGGTCCCACTGTTACGGCGCGTTACACTAAAGAACACAGGAACAAATAGGATGGTTTGTGCTGTTATGATAAACGTTGTTGTAAACAGACTATGGGGTTGTAACAAAACACATATTGTAGTGCGGGTGAATTCCATTGATTGACTAGTACAAATTACAGTACAGAGAACTCTGTTCAGTCACCATAGTTATCCCAATGTACTCTGTTACTTCGTAGCCCTTTGTAGGGTCTACGTAAGTAGCCGTTCACGGAAAAGAGTCGTTTTCGTGTTGGTTATCACGGATATCGGAAATTATTTCTCTTTTTCACGTATCACGACAATCATATCATTCACGGTTCACGAATTTTAATTTTTTTTAGATTACGGATTACAGAAAATAAATTCGGTCGATCACGTTTCACGCGAAACCCCCTTACGGGCCCCTCTTCTTAATTGTGTTTTCCAGTACTTGCATTTTGCCTGGCAACAGTGTGGCCCCTTTGTTGAAGTGGGTTAGGGTTTAGACAAGATCAAGTCTTTCCTGAATCATCCATTACTCACTAATAGATATAAAGATAACTTCACTCCACTAGAAATGGCAAACACACCTCACTCCAAAAAGCTTTGTGCCTTGCAGCACCATTCGTTACGCACAATTAATTTTAGCTGCAGAAGCATTTGTTACACACAATTAATTTTAATGATATGACAAAGTGCTTAAACGCGTCGTTAACTAATCAGAACAAACACAATTGAACTCGCAATGTTTTCTTCTTAAACACTAAAAACACTAACGCGTTCCAAGCAATTTAATGAAATAATCGTAGCTACAATTTTTATCGTTTAACACTTGTCGACCTCTTACACAATTGGCTTAAATCTCTTGTCGACCCCGGTCGTTACCTATATGGATGCTTCCTTGACTTTAGCAAGGCTTTTGATCACATTGATCGCACTATTCTTGTGCTGAAGTTAATTAATCTTGGTGTACGCCCCGCATTTATTTCCTGGTTATGTAGCTTTTTATCCAAACGACAACAAGCTGTAAAGATCAATGACATTATTTCATCATGGCTTCCTATCACTGCTGGAGTTACTCAGGGGACTAAATTAGGACTTATCCTCGTTTTGTTACAGTGCTCAATGATTTGGGTCTTTCTACCCAATTAGGCTGTAATCGTTGGAAGTATGTTGACGATATTACCCTGTCCGACACACTCCTTCGTGGTCAGTCCTCTTGTCTGCAGTCTGATTTGGACAAAATTCACCAATGGGCTGTTGACAATAACATGCGTCTGAGTACATCTAACTGTAAGATTATGCGCACGTGTTTTCTTCCGCGAGCAGTCAGTTTTGCCAGTTTTTACCATTAACGGTAAGCCACTTGATTCTGTTTCCTCTCAAAAGGTTCTGGGTTTAACCCTTCAATCAGATCTTCACTGGAATGCACATGTAGATTCCATTGTGCCTAAAGCTGTCAAGCGACTCTATATTCTCCGTATTCTCAGATGTTCTGATGTGAGCACAACCGATCTTGTTACTGTTTTATGTCACTCTCATTAGACCTCTTCTTGAATATGGGTGTATTGTTTGGCACTTCTCCCTTCCTTTATGTTTTAGTGATGGGGTGGAGTCTATCCAAAAAAGAGTCCTTAGGATTATCCTTCCTCACTACTCCTACGCGTGAGCTTTAGAGGCACTCAATTTACCAAGTCTTCTGTTGCGTCGTGAGTCCTTGTGCTCTAAAAGTTTTTCCAAGTTAACTAGTCTTGCTAACCCACGTTTTATGCCCCTGCCCCCTCTCCGGCGCCGTGGTGCTAATGACTTTGTTATTCCTCTGCGTAACTCCTCTAATTTTACACTTCCGGCAGTGCGTACTGAGCGTTTCAAACGTAGCTTTCTCCCATCTATGCTTTTTAGACAATAAATAGTGTACATTACCTGGAGTTTAATTGAACTATCGGACACCTTTGATGGTAAATAGTATAAAAACAAACTTCAGTTTTTCTTATTTCTCTGCAGTTCAGTTTATTTTGTTGACTTGCTTGTTTTCAGTTCCTCCAATCCCTTACTGAGAACAGCTGCACTGCTGCATAAAGAAGGCGTCGTTATTTGACATTCATTTGCAATTTCAAGTCCTGTCAATACGCAATCTTCTTTTCAGTGTGATTTGTCGGGGATAAGTCCCACGAATTTTCTCGATATCGCCAACAGTAAAGAACCAGGATTTAATGACGAGTTCAAGCGCAACGGGAGACACAGAACAGACCATGTGAACGGGGCATAATATTTTTGCCCGGGATGCCAAAGCGGCTGGCAATATTTCCGAGCAAACAGAGAAGGGAGATAACAAGCGAGAGAAAAAGGACATAAAAGGTAGATGCTTGTTCCAAGCAGACTTTTGTCCTCACGAAGTAGATTTATCGCTGCGCAATGTTTGCTGTTGAAATTGAATTTTGAATGAGCTTCCGATGATATCTTGCCACTTTGCTAGGACACGAAAGTATGCAACTGTTGTCAACAGAAAACCAATGGAAAGAATACTTCGGGTACCCTCGATGGGGTTTTGTCAAAACACGATAAAAAAAGAGGCAGATATGCAACCTGGCAGCCATGTTGCTACTAAGGCTATAATAAACTCGTTTTGTGGAAGTTACCATCTCTGCATTATCTTAGATGAAGTGAAACAGCGAGGAGCCTATCAAAACGCGCAATGGCTGGTTAAATTCAGTAGAGTGGTTGGACGCGAAAAAAAAAAGAACAAAAAATAACATGCCGTTAAGGTGGATGGACATAACAGCTGCCTGTGGAAACCTCCATC
Organism: Montipora foliosa; assembly: GCF_036669935.1. NCBI lineage: Eukaryota > Metazoa > Cnidaria > Anthozoa > Scleractinia > Acroporidae > Montipora > Montipora foliosa. The sequence continues at coordinate 22,874,059 of NC_090873.1, forward strand.
CACTGTCAACGTCAACAACACTGCGTACATTAACTGGGCGAACAATCCAACGGCGAGATCGGAGAGAGCAAGACTTAAAAACAACTTCTTCATATTAGTGGGCAGAGATGCGGCGTTCCACAGAGCGCGAATAACCAGGACGATTCCAAATATTGCAACAGGTGAAAACACAACGTGAAGAACACTTAATGAAGATAACATCCTTCTTTGAAGTTCGAAAACGTCTTGTATCATCTTCAACTCGTCCTGACAAAACCGTTTGGCCATGGTATCTTCGATTCGGCTCGATTTTCAGAAGTCGCAAGCTACTTGACCGAGAATCATTTAAATGACTTGCTTTTGCATATACAACGAGTATTTAATTTGCAATAAGTGCACGTTTTGAAAAATGTGATAATATGGTTAAATATTAGCCATTGTGTTTACTGCTTATCATGAAAACTTCGACGTTAAATTGTTTTAGTATAAATACACAGGTGAGTATACAAAATCGCGCGCTCTCATTGGGTCGCTTTCTCGGATTTTCAGCCGATAATCACCTCGACGGACAAAACGGCTGCCAGTAGTCGTTTTGCCACTGTAAGTGAAGATGATTTCGCGTTGAAATGTTGTTTTTTTTTTCTTTTTTGATATAATCACCTGTGTATTTATACTAAAACAATTATTCGCCTCAGGCTCAGTGATTATCGGTGAATATTCACCTCGACTTCGAATGGTCACCGATAGTCACTGCGTCTTCAGCGAATAATTGTTAATTAGCCGTATAGTGACACAAAAAGAAAAACGAAGCAAATAAATTAGTCATCAAAACGAGAAACCTGCCTAATGTTTCTCCAAAATCACAAATGACTCTTCGCATTCTATGCATCCTCGAGACCCAGGGGCAGATCGCGGAGGCAAGGGGAAGTCTAAACGGGCAATGAAAATGGCGACAAAGCATGAGGAGCTTAAGCCGACTCAGGAATTCTCGGCTGGACGTCAACAAAGGCTAAAAACATAACACAAAAGGTGTTTCGTATTCAGAAAAGTGTTAAAGCATTCAGGATCGATCAGATTGTTCTGTGAATTTACGTTAAGCAAAAAAAAGTATTTAATTTTTTATTGAATGACCATATTTAGGCGCGAGATGAATTTTGTGGGGACATAAATCTATTTCAGTTCGTTTGCGCGTATCGACAGTGGCGGTTAGTGCTGGGACACGGAACCATTTTTCGTTCTATAGGATTTATGGACTAACTCTCTCACCCGGGGAAAAATGGTACGGTCGCCGTCGTCTCTCGCCGACCAGCACTACTTCGACGCTCCTCGCCGCTGGTGGCGAGAAGACCTCGGGTATCCAATTTGTCGAAGGCAAGTTTTTTCAGCTCTTTCGAATAGAGATTTGTCGCCTTCAAGTCGGTAATTTTTTTGCGGGAAAATGGTGATCACGTTCCGTAATTCGGCGGGTCTAATCTGCAGATCGCAGGTCGCAGGTCACATGTTGCAGTCATTGTTTCACCAATACAGAAAGTATCCTAAACATTCTTAAAAGCTAACCTCGGGCCTAAAAACTTTTGTTTAGGCCTAATTAGGCCTAAGGTTAGCTTTTAAGAATGTTTAGGATACTTTCTGTATTGGTGAAACAATGACCTGCAACATGTGACCTGCGACCTGCGACCTGCAGATTAGACTCGCCGTCCGAAATTCTGGTAAGTACGTGGACGAAGCTTACGGAATAACTTTGGTTGGCCTATGTGGGGGGATTAATTAAGAAGTCTTCGTTTGAATGTCATGGATTTCTGTATTCATGTTCTCAAACGAGTTATGGAGGCAGTAAACAATGTTGACGTCGGGGAATTCGGTGTTGGAAGCCTTCCCGGTATACAGGCTCACGCTCAAACGTTGAGGTAAAATAATTGCTGTTAGGTTCAATTTCATGATATCAGGAGATCATGATAGCAGCTAGGAAATTGATAAGTCTGTGATTAATATTGAATGTGCCTCCCTGTGACATGCTGGGAAATCAATTAGCCCGGAATGAAATTTTACACGGCTACAATTGGGCATTCTAATTTCCCAGTTCCTCAGTTATCGAGTTCCATAAGTATAAACTTTAAAATGGTTTGCTTTAAAATCAGAAAGAACCAATCACCGTTGCTGTTGAGAAAAGTGTATGCCAGGCAAAACAAGTTATATCTCGGTAGCCTGAAAGTTAAGAAATAATTTGCCTGTTTTTAAATTAACAAATACACCAATACATCACTAACGTTTCATGTTTAACCGGAGAATTAGGGAAGCAGATGTTCGAAGGTGTGTGTAATAGCTGTTGAGTTTTATTCCTCAGTTATCGAGTTCCATGAGTATAAAACTTAAAAATGGATTGCTTAAAATCAGAAAAGAACCAATTCACCGTTGCTGTTGAGAAAAGTGTATGCCACACAAAACAAGTTATATCTCGGTAGCCTGAAAGTTAACTGACAAAATAATTTGCCTGTGTTTAATTTAACAAATACACCAATACATCACTAACGTTTCATGTTTAACCGGAGAATTAGGGAAGCAGATGTTCGAAGGTGTGTGTAATAGCTGTTGAGTTTTATTCCTCAGTTATCGAGTTCCATAAGTATAAAACTTACAAATGGATTGCTTTAAAATCAGAAAAGAACCAATTCACCGTTGCTGTTGAGAAAAATGTATGCCAGGCAAAACAAGTTGCATCTCGGTAGCCTGAAAGTTAACTGACAAAATAATTTGCCTGTGTTTAAATTAACAAATATACCAATACATCACTAACGTTTCATGTTTAACGGGAGAATTAGGGAAGCAGATGTTCAAAGGTGTAATAGCTGTTGAGTTTTATTCCTGAGTTATCGAGTTCCATGAGTATCAAACTTAAAAATGGATTGCTTTAAAATCAGAAAAGAACCAATTCACCGTTCCTGTTGAGAAAGTGTCTGCCGGGCAAAACAAGTTGCATCTCGGTAGCCTGAAAGTTAACTGACAAAATAATTTGCCTGTGTTTAAATTAACAAATATACATCATTAACGTTTCATGTTTAACCGGAGAATTAGGGAAGCAGATTTACGAAGGTGTAATAGCTGTTGAGTTTTATTCCTCAGTTATCGAGTTCTATAAGTATAAACCTAAAAATGGATTGCTTTAAAATCAGAAAAGAACCAATTCACCGTTGCTGTTGAGAAAAGTGTATGCCAGGCAAAACAAGTTGCATCTTGGTAGCCTGAAAGTTAACTGACAAAATAATTTGCCTTGTGTTTAAATTAACAAATACACAAATACATCACTAACGTTTCATGTTTAACCGGAGAATTATGTACGAAGGTGTAATAGCTGGTGAGTTTTATTCCTCAGTTATCGAGTTTCATGAGTATAAAACTAAAAATGGTTTGCTTTAAAATCAGAAAAGAACCAATTCAACCGGTACTGTTGAGAAAAGTGTATGCCAGGCAAAACAAGTTGCATCTCGGTAACCTGAAAGTTAACTGACAAAATAATTTGCCTGTGTTTAAATTAACAAATATACCAATACATCACTAACGTTTCATGTTTAACCGGAGAATTAGGGAAGCAGATGTTCGAAGGTGTAATAGCTGTTGAGTTTTATTCCTCAGTTATCGAGTTCCATAAGTATAAAACTTAAAAATGGTTTGCTTTAAAATCAGAAAAGAACCAATTCACCGTTGCTGTTGAGAAAAGTGTATGCCAGGCAAAACAAGTTGCATCTCGGTAGCCTGAAAGTTAACTGACAAAATAATTTGCCTGTGTTTAAATTAACAAATACACCAATACATCACTAACGTTTCATGTTTAACCGGAGAATTATGTACGAAGGTGTAATAGCTGTTGAGTTTTATTCCTCAGTTATCGAGTTCCGTAAGTATAAAACTTAAAAATGTTACTGAATAGAGTGTAATGTGAAGTTGCTAGATTTCAATCCCATATGAACCATGTGAGCGTTAGCCCTACAGATGGAAATGGGCCCACACAAGGACAGAGAAAAACTCTGACCAGGGTGGGAATTGAAACCCTCGACCTTCGGGTTAGATCTCCGCTGCTCTACCGACTGAGCTACAAGGGCAGGGCGTGGGAAGTAAAGATGTTAAAGTCACGGCAATGAACATGTACAAGTACAAGGTTCATATGGTATTGAAATCTAGCACTTCACATACACTCTATTCAGTTAACTCTGTTTAAAATATAAGTGCTACAACGGGCAACGTTTGTATAAACGTAACCTTTCCTTGTACTGTACATGTTCATTGCCGTGACTTGTAACATCTTCACTTCCCACGGCCTGCTCCCGTCTGACCTTGTAGCTCAGTTGGTAGAGCGGCGGAGATCTAACCCGAAGGTCGTGGGTTCAATTCCCACCCTGGTCAGAGTTTTTCTCTGTCCTTGTGTGGGCCCATTTCCATCTGTAGGGCTAACGCTCACATGGTTCATATGGGATTGAAATCCAGCACTTCACAAAACTTAAAAATGGATTGCTTTAAAATCAGAAAAGAACCAATTCACCGTTGCTGTTGAGAAAAGTGTATGCCGGGCAAAACAAGTTGCATCTCGGTAGCCTGAAAGTTAAAATATAATTTGCCTGTGTTTAAAAATAAAGAGAATAAAGAAATAATTTTCCATTTTTTAATTGCATGATGCTGGCCGTTGTAAACCGTGTTTTAGAAAATATTTCAGATTGATTTACTGTGCCTCTGGACTATTTTGACACATCACTCAAAATTAATTTAAAGTAATTTGAGTTATTTGTCGTCATTAAAACTTTATGACGAAGTCGGCCCAACAAATGTGTCGAGATTAACACCTCTCTCTCCCTTTGTCTCTGGCTCTGCCTTTTAGTGTGAGTCTTGTTACAACTCCCACTGAGATTTTGGTAATTTTTTTTAACCTAAACAGTGGGGACCCACATTCCTGACCCAAGTTAAGCTCCTTCATGACGTATAGTAGGCCCCTGGGGACACGTTCTCACCAGACCAGTTCCAAACAGCGAGGGTAGTTCTCAATTCTGATTGGTGCCAGAAATTCTATGTGTTTTTCTGCCGAATCAGAGGTCAGCAGGGCGTGAGTCGTTTCGTGACTTCTTACACGGAGGTAACTTGATCGCAATTTAATTGCCCGGTTTTGGTCGAGGAGAAAGTCTCAATCACAGAACAAATGTGCAGGAAATCGTCAGAATATCGGCGGAGAAATACGCTGGACTTTTCGCCGGTATCGTTACAGTCGCGTATTTTCAAGTGTGCGAGGTTTTTGCATAGATGTCCTCCTCCATTCACCTAAAATGGCAGTGATTAATTTTGATCTGACAATTGAATTATTTTTATTCTGCCCCCTAGATTTCTTGCATCAATTTCTGTGGCTGAAACTTTGTTAATCTCGAGAACAAACGTTTCCTTCTGAATGCTGCCAAAGTAACAGCTGATGTGTTCTTTAATAGCCTTGCAAAGGGTAATACCCAGGCTGTGCAAATGTTCGTGGCAATTCCTTTGAGATGATTTTACTTGGATAATGGCCAATAATCTGAATTAAAGACAGATTGCAGAGAACATAGGAAAGAGACTGTGAATATTTTATGACCACCGTAAGTTGGGTTGTCATTAATGTTTTAAAGCAACAGTAATTTTGCTCTACACGAAATTCTTGTTTGCTATTTCATATTTCATACAAAAGTGTGCTGTGTGTTAGACAGTAATGACAACAACAGAGTCCTGAGGTTTGTAAAACAATGCTGAAAGAAATCTTCTCCAATAATAAAATGAGTTTGGATCCAGGTAGTACATAATATTCTGAGTTGTACCTCTGCAAATATAAAATCTTAACCTTCATATTTCTCTTTACAGCAAAGATCCCAAAAAATGTGACAACTTTTAATAATTCATTCACATTCTTTCAATATTTTTTATTAGTTTATCAGCTTTATTGTACACATCAGAAAAAGTAGCACAATATTTCAGTTTAGGGAAACAAAATAGAATTGCAGAAATTGTACCATTATTAACTGATTTGATGTACTATTTGATATTTCCCACAGAAAGAAGGAAACAGCATACTCTTTCTATAGTACA
>NC_090873.1:22885127-22890127 GCF_036669935.1 Montipora foliosa
ACTCTAAAGCGATTCATCCAGAAGATACCGCAATCCGTCCATAAATGAGAAGGAATTAGGACAAAACGTTTTACGCTGCTCAAACTTAGTGTGTGTATTTCAACTTTTTAAGATGAAAATCGTGTCGGTAACTCAGTCTTTCCTGTGTGGGAATTTTTGACAGAATACAAATATTGTGGTTAACGGAGTAACGTGCCCGTGGGGAACATGAGAAATTAGTTGCTTGGAAACGGACAAAAGGGCAACTGAAAATCAGAGTCTTAGGCAGGATGGGTGGAGCATCCGACCGGTTTTGTCAAGGTCTTGTCCCTTCCGTCCGTTTCCAGGCAACTAACTTACCCTTTTGGACGGTATCTTATCTGTTCAAGGTCACAAGAATCGCACCTTTCCACACAAAACTAATTAAGCCCTCCTACCTTCACTTGATAAGTAAATGCTTCCAACTGCATAAACAGAGAAAGAACTGTACAGTTTTTAAAACATGAAAAATAGAATCTTTTATTTTCTCCTCCGTCTCCACATTATAGAATTATAGATTAGCATTCTTTCAGGGTTGCACACTATTTGAAAGAAAAGTTCGCTGCAATTTATTGGTCTTAAAATTTGCAGTCTGCCAACAGGATGACAAGGCGACTATACAAACGCGTAGAAACTGCATTTTGACCAATCAAAAGAAGAAACCGAACAACAGGCGATGAGGAAATAAGATAAAGGTCAATTTCATTTGTAATTCTGCTCTACGTAATTGGAAAATTCTTACAGAGAACTTCCAGTCGTCAAGGTAAAATTAGAGAAATAAAAAGACCTTACTTTTTTCAAACCCGCTACTCTGGATGAGTTATCAGTCCCGCATCGTAGAGTTACTTCAACAGTGTAATCGCCATTATTCTTTATTCAAAATCTTAATTGTCGAGGACGCCATAGCACAAGATGGAAAATAGACGTTCCTAGCAGGTCATTTTACGCCCCTTTTTTTTATATTTCGCGTGAATTAATTTGAAGGAAAATGTGGTTGTACTACTTGCGCTTGTAAGATTTCTGATGTTTAAAACCAAAATATTTGCGCTTTGCGCCTCGATACTAGCCTGTTTATATCCAATATGCGTTCGTTTAATAATCACCGGCAATTTTTACCTTCGGATTTGATCGCTTAGTTTCCCAGTGATAACTCTGGAACCAAATGAAAAAAGAAAATTTCAGGAAGGTAACATGTTATTCCAATCATTAGGCTTGGTTGAAGAGGCTATGCAAAGAGACCTGGTAAAACGGTTTGTGTGTTTGTGGAAAAGCAATGCCGAAACCGTTTGTCATCCATTGCGTTAGATTAATATTGAACGAGTTTGCTTCATCAGCCATTGAACCTACTTTTTTTAAATCACGAACGCTGAGTGAAGTCAAAACCACGTTTGCCGCGAATTACAACATGACAAACTGCGCGCGTGAACACTAATCGGTCTCTCAAATAGTATCTCAGTATAATAAACTGCGACAGCTCTTCAAACAATCCTTGTTAATGTGTTGAAGCCATTTGTCGCCAGGCCCTCCAAGGCGTTCAATAGGGTTCAGCAAAATCGAGCAGATGTTGAAGCAAATGTCGAGGCCGTGTGCACGGGCTCTCGTGGTATTCTGGACACACTGTTTATACCGCGACTAATAGAGACCCTAGACAAACGATTCGTTACTTATTGCGCTAGGACTATTTACGGCCTTTTGTTGTTACAGATGGCCATTAAAACTCTTTTCCTACAGGGGGCCTCAATCCGATACGCTCAAGTATCGGAATTGTAAGATTCGTAGCGCAGCGCCCTTTTCATCGATCGCGCTGAAATTTGGCGTGTTTACTGGGAGATATATCCCCAGTTTCCCTGAAAATCTCGGCTTTCTAGCTTTCATTACGCCTACATGACGTCCATTCTAATTCAGGCAATTTGAGCCGATGCGATCACCAAATTTTCAATCGATCGCGGAGCTCTCGCGAAGCGGTTTTTCTAAAGTTTTTCAGCCAAAAAATTACACTACATGCTTCGGAATAGATAAAGGAAAGGATTTGTGGGGATTTGTGGTTCATTGGATGGGATTTCAAGCGTTAAAATCGCTGAAAAAGGTAAGATTAATTATTTAGCAATACAAATGCGTGTCTGAAGCACATGTACTTTGATCTCACAGAATTGTGTTTTTCCTCAAAATATTCGCTTGTTTTCGCTTTCTCTCGCACATATTTACCTTTATTACATGTCCAGTGAATAGTTTTATCCTCTGGGATGAATTTTCCGTCGAAAAAATCGGTTATTTGGGTGGTTTTTGGCAAACAGATGTTAATTATTCGTAATGCGATCTCTTCCGTTGCCGTTAGCAACGGGTCGCAAATTTCACATCTGTCATCACCTTGTTAATTATTAATTATCGCTAATTCAATTAGCTCAAAAAAATCCAAAAATATTCGTGCCTCATCAGTTTTCGGTCAAATTTATGGCCAAGAAAGCTGATAAAATGAAGAACATTTTTGTCGGTCATCAAAAAATTCCTAATTGACCTTGAAATGGCCAAATTTGTGTGGAAAACTGATTTTAGACCATTTTAATGTTATTTTTGTTAAATTTTTTTACTTCAACTTTCGTTTTTATAAAATATTGTAGTTCTATGTATAAAAGTTATATGTTTTTGGAAAGCTTATTTTCATAGCTTTAAAATGATGTATTTTTTTCCTCCTAACAGAAAATACTTTTTGAGAAAAAAAACATTTTTTTGTGATGACTGACTTTTGCCAGGAAATTCCTGGAAATTCCAAAACAGAAAAAGAGTTAAGGATGGAACTGAACTATGAACCAAAAAATTGTCTTTTTTCAATAACACGGCTCGCCGTAAATGGACACATTTTACTGAAGAAGCGCTTCATGCAAAAATTCACTCGAGATCTTTCTCTTTGATTTGCAAGAGTACTTAAACGAGGATTCAATTGTGCATAAGTTTCATTCCAGTAACAGAGCCCATATTACTTAACAGCACTCGAGAAAAACCCCGTCCGGTCTCACGAGACAAGTAAGAGTTTACGCTTGGGCAAGCGATTTCCTCTCAGCACTTGCTCATGTGGCTAGCAAAAACACAATTAATGACCGAACTAAAAAGAGGTCTAAATTCAAAGGATATGCAATAGCTCTTCTGAGTGTTCTTTAGTAAACCATTAACGAACTAAGGAAAGTGAAGTAGCACCTCGCCGGGGCAAGTGTGTCACCAAGTTTGGTTGACTGCTTAGAAAACGAGGCAAAAAATGTAAACAAAGTTCTTCCTATAGCCAGTACGGAGCTCCGCAAGTCCGTTGCAATGGGAATTTCCCTTGTTCTTCATAGGTCTGGTAGTGAAATTGTTTAAGAACTGGAGTTATGTGTTCATATTAACCATTTTGAGAGATGAAATCGAAACGTGCAGAGAGATTCTGAACCCTGGTGAAGTGCTTTAGCGTTGACTCTGGCAGACCATGGAGAATTGCATTGCAATAATCAAGTTTATGTGTAATCATTGTATGAACCTTTGCCTTAGCTGCGCAGTCTCATTAATACAGCGTCTGATCTTGAATATATTTGTTAGCGTGTAGAAGCATTTCTTTGCGGTATTCTTATATGTTGTTTTAAGGTTAAGTCACTGTCAAACTCAATACCCAGGAGGCGAACGCACTTGGTGACATCAACTTCCTCGTTACCAACAGTGAGTGATTGTAGTTCCATCGAATTACGTCGAGGTCCACCTACTGCCATTATTTCAGTTTTACTGTCGTTTAACTTCAACATGTTGGTTGAAATCCAATGTTTGATCTCAGCAAGAAGAGTTTCCATCTTGTACTTCGTCATAGAGACATTTTCCATCGAAAACGTGATGTAAAGTTGGCAGTCATCTGCATAAGCATGCAACGTGACACTATGACTACGAGCGATATCACAAGGTGGGACCATACATTGTGAACAGTTTTGGGCATAAGACTGACCCTTGGGGCACCCCAGGTGCGGCGAAGAAGTCTGTTTACCACAGAAATAGGACTTTTTGGTCGCCTGAGCTCTTTAGGCACATTGATCTTTAAAATGTACAGCATCTTCAGTTGTTCAGTGCTGCGATAGCGTCGTTCTAGTTGGCGTTTTTTCCCTTTTTTCCTCACTAAACTCTCTAGTGAACCGTGGGGCTCGTGGTCGCATCAAGATGGTTTTCCTGCGTGAAGGAGTATGAACATCCAACAACACACGCAGATTATTATCATAGTGATAGACATTCAGAGACAACGTTAGACGAGTGTCTAAAGTCAGCTCTTATAATATCATAATTGAGTTGATCCAGGTTTAATGACTTCCAGTCACGAGTAATTACAGTCTTATAGGATAACGCAGGTTTTTGTACTGAGAGTTTAAAAGCTACAAGGCTATGGTCTGATATCCAAGGAGTGTGCACACAGATATCATTGACAAGATTCGCATCCTGTTCAGTTATTATACAATCCAAAGTATGACCAAGTCTGTGAGTTGGTTGATTCACCAGTTGACTCAGATTCTGGGTATCCAGTAGTTCCAGAAACCTCTTGTTTGATTGTTTGAGGTATTATCCAAATGAAGATTGACTTCTCCTACAATTAAGATTTGCCCAGAGAATGATATCAAGTGGTCCAAGAAAATTACAAATTCAAAAAAAGAAGTGTGCTGTTGTAAGGCCATTGGTAGTAGAGGGAGGAGGACGATAGATGGTAATAATCCTAATCCATTTAGATGTTGAGCATGTTCAAAGGTATTATATTTCTCAGTAGTCGGTTGGCATTTATCAGCAACACGTATGTCAAGACATGCTTTATACAAGATGCCAATACCACCCCCACGATGACTAGTGCTACGAGGTATATGAGACATTTTGTATCCTTCGGGACAGACATCACCAATGATTTGCTTAGCTAATAAATCTTCACAAGGAAGCCACGTCTCCGCAACCGCTATAATGTCACAGTCATGCTCCACTACGTTACAAGC
>NC_090873.1:22900127-22920127 GCF_036669935.1 Montipora foliosa
TTTGTAATTTACGCCTACTTGTTACGTACTACTAGTCACTCACTTGTAAACATCCTTCAACTGAAGATGGATACTGAGTATCCGAAACATGTCTTGCAAATTTAAAAGTTGTCGTTTATTATTATTATTATTATTATTATTATTATTATTATTATTATTATTATTGTTATTGTACTGCGTGAATCATTAAAAATGCAGATGCAGACTGATATGAATACTGTATTTTGAAGTATTCAAAACAGATACCGTACCTTTCCTTTTTGTGAAGAATTTATGCAAACAATGGCAACTGAAATTACCTATGTACATTATGGCAGTTTCAGACACAAGGAGCAGAGGAGTCGTCCTATTTCTGCGTTTTTCCAGGTAAATTCCCCATACAATTGCAGCGCGAATCAATCTTGTTGATTTGAATCACCGTACATGATCAAACTACACACAAACGATCGCGTTACCATTGAAATCCTATCGTCGAAGCGTTCGAAACTACAACCACAACTGTCAACGGTCGCAATACGCTGATCGGTGGATTTTAAGCGACGCGTATAACTGAAATGCCTTTGGTCGAGGATTTTGCACCGATCATTTTGAAAAAGCTGGTTTTGCAAATTTAGGATCTCTTTTCTCGTGAAATTTTGGAAGGATTGAGCTCTCACTGGAATCGGGCATGGAGACATCCCTAGTCGATCGGATGCTGGTGTCCTTAAGGTAAACATTTCACTAATTGGCTTCAGTTCCAGCTTAAAGTGGACTAGGTCATACGCCGGCGGCTGATTGCACAGGTACCCCAAGCTATCAATGTAATTTGAGCATCACGATCAGTTAAATTGTAAGCGTTTGTATGGGAATTTGCAAACGGGTTTAGGAGTCGAAATAAAGAACATGAATTGAACAAAAATGCCTTACCTTGTCTTCTCGATACCTTATCAGTGTTTTTGTGGCGTACTTTGGCCATTTCAGCGCTATTCAAGTGGGTTGTAGGTTTGCTGTTTACTATCTATATATTTATCTTCAAGGTTGGAAACTCCGGCAGTCGAAAACACAAGCTGCTGTAAGGTCTTGCAAAAAGCTCAAATCGACCCAAAATTACACTGAGCCCGGATGATAGTACTGCTACATATTTCAATCCTTATATCAGACAAATTTCACGGAAAGGAATTGAAAATCGCCGAAGTGGGCTGATTTTACCCTTAGCAACATGCTTGGTTCGGAAGTTCCTTGCACGAAACCGTTAAAAAACACCTTATCGACCGGACCCAGGTTGAAATTTGTTACACACAGAGAGGGCGACGAAGCTTTAGTCTCAGTGACGACAGGTACAACTTGAGGCCCTTCTAAGGAAAGTACTGAGCTGTCACACCGATACGGACCAAGCTCAGGGAAATGCTGATGCATTATAAAGTAGTTTTTTTTAGTTTTACGGTGATTCAAAACACAGAAGATCGATTCGCGCTGCAATTGTATGGTGAATTTACCTGGAAAAAACGGTCAAATGGGACTCTTCTGTTCAAAAAATTGTGTGTTCATATGGGTTTATTCAAGTTGCATTGTAACTGGACTGTGCGTTTCTTTATTCAGTTAAGACAATGAACATTTCTGTGTTCAGTTTGTCTTCTTATGAAGGGTGATGTTGGACAAAGTGTTTTGGAATCGTGCGGAGCATATTTTTGGGCCAAAGTGCCATCCATATGGCCTCTAATGATTTTCTGGCTAAAGTTCATTCCCTCGGGTTGCATGTGAAATGGGCGATAGATGCGATTCAATTGAGCAGTCAGTCCGTATCAGTGTTTCGGGCTTGAAGTAAATTAATTATCGTCTTTTTCGCGTGTGTCTTACTGGGCCGTATGGGTCGTTTTCATTTGAACAGTTCACCATGTTTTCCGGGATCGTGCAGATATCCTCGCCTTGAGTGTGTCAGCGTAACATTCCTTTAGAGAAAGTATACTTCATGTACAAAATGGAGAGTCCGTCTGGATTCATTCCGAAAAGGTTGGCCATACTTGAAAGGATCAGCGATGACGAGGTGGATTCAATTTTTTTTTTCATGTTGAATGGGTTATCATTTTGTTCAATAGAGCATCATCACTATATGGTTTTTGAAGATTCTCTCTTTGAATTACTTTTAACATCTCGATCTTTGTTGACCGAGCTATAAAATCAAATGAACCAGCCTATGGCTAAGAACCATTAATTAAGGGTTTTTTACAGGCCTGCACAAGGTCACGTCAGTCCCAAAGCTACGACATTCCTTCAGAACAACTAGAATTGTTCCTAGTGCTATGGATTTGACTGTAAAAAAAAGGAAGAAATGATTGTTTGTAGGCTCCAAAACTGTTGTATTGCAGGTTAAGAGAATTGGGTCTGTGATTTACGTGATTAGGGCGAAGGCTCCCGGAAAATTCTCTTTCATTAGGGTGACAAGGTATGGGAACCTATAACTCCAATTGAAATCCAACTAAGGATCAAGTTAATGATACACAACCGTAGCTCAACCTTAGCGGAATAGATCAAGGAAGGCTCCACAAGTGTATCACAGGCTAATTTTATTTGTGAACCCCACTAGATAACTTGTTTTCTTTCAAAACCTTTACTCAGTCATTGGTATCACTATGTTAATTAGAATTACTGGCTTCTTTTTCAAACAAAAATTGGGTTGGATTTTCGACATTGCATTGAAAGTCAGGAAGTGTTTTATTTTTATGAAAGAGGTCCACGGCATGCGCTTAATCACTGTAGAGAGAGTAAAGTTTTCTTGTGAACCTTTTAAAGTTTGAAACATGTTTTGGAGGGGGTGTGGGAAAGCAGTTCTGTGCTTGTGACAATGATTAAGTCACCCCTTATAATGCACTTATAAGTGGCCTTTTCGATTCAAAGGACATCTCAACAAGAGAGCCTGGGGAAATTTGTCCACTAACCTCTGATTTAACTAAATACGCAAGTTTGGTAATTGGCCAAATATCTATTTTGAGGAATACACCACCTCATCCTGAGAGGAACTGACTTTTGGAGTTTTTTTTTTTTGTCATCCTTTCGCTCGGGGGGTTTGTTTGTCGGTCGTGGAAGGCCCAGCCTAAAAAAGGCCTCCTGGCCTGACGGTATGCTCGTCCACCACTTGAAGAGTGTGACATGTAGTTTCTAGAATTTCTAGAATTTCTAGAATCAGAATGAGACCTGGAGGATGAGCCACTATTTGTTGTAACCTTTTTACCAACACACGATGACTTCTGTCACGTCTTTTTACTGCTTTGGTAAATCATCCCCAAACAATTGATCTGTGATGGCAAGGGATGAGGAGCACAAAATTAATGCTTATAGTCATGATGCAGGTCAGGCTTTATCAACTCTCTACGCCTGTGATTAAGCTCAGTATTAGCATTAGCAAACAGAGCAAAGGCATCAGTAGCCTCTTGAAGCAACTCGTTTCCAACCGGAAACGTAGGTATTTGTTCCACAAGTTTACTGATCATACCAGTCAAGGCACACATGCCTTTGATTACTGGTGTACCGTTTTGTCGTTCTCGCTCTCTTTCTCTCTTCTTTCGTTTCTGTTCTTCTGTCATAGGTCATAGGTCCAGGCATCTTGCAACCTTAGTAGATTTAAAATTAAAAATCTTAAGACTTGTACCAAAAACTGCAATTCAGAGCTAAAAAGCAGCCCTAAACAATTAAAATAAACACTCAGCTTAAGTTTATATCCCTCCAATGCTTGACTTGAATAACTACGTAACCACCAGTGTGTCCTGACCACAGCTATATTATTGAAACCAGCGCAAAATGCAAGAAAAATATATTTTCAAAACCGTCGGTACCTGAACACGAAAAGCATCGACTCAAGAGCTTTTGGTGACGTAGCATGGACGTGTAGCCGCGTCGAGCCACAGAAAGAGCGCGAAAAATTAAGCCTCGTTGAGTGTCTCACCCGGCTTGAGCCTGCGATCCAATCAACAACCAATCCCTGGTCAGCTGTCAACTTCAAAAAAAAAAAAAAAAAAAAAAAAAACAGCTGACCTCTATCAGGCCCAACTTGAGCTCGCGATATGGTCACGTTATACTGGTCAGCGGATGCCTTGTTTTGACAGGTGTCAATTGACCGTAACATTGATGTCCAATATCAAAGATGTATGCTGTAAACTAGCTATAGTGTCAACTCAACGGGAGCCTCGATGAGCTCAACTTGAGCCCCTGATATGGTTACGTGATACTGGTCACATTGTCGGTCACATTGGCATACACTTCGCGCGCGCGAAAAACCGCTGATTGGCTAGAGAATAATGACGTAAAATGAGGACTCTAACGCGGTCATACAACTTTGATCGTATAAAATCGCCCACTGGGTTTCTTGCTGCTGATGAACTGTGAGTGAACTTCAGCCACAAAGTTGAATTCTCTTAACACCTGGATTTACAATTTTCCACGTCACACGTAACCTTTACTGTTAAATGCCATCGATCTGTTCGAGGTTTTTGTTGTTCCTCGCAAATATTTTTCCAGAAACCATTCCAGGAAATCTGCATCAAAGCGTCATCCACTCAGTGCGTGTGCAATATTGTCTGATCAGTTGTGGAACAGCCCAGAAAAGTACATTACTGTAACAGAGTAACCATATTGGTCAAGTTTTTCACATAAAAAATTAAGTTTGCAAAACGGCTACAAAAACACATGTGCAGCAAAACTTTGGAAGCATGCAAACACTTTAGGTACATTATATATAATAATAATAATAATAATAATAATAATAATAAAATGCCTTACAGCTTTAGTTAGATGTGTACCCCTGACTGAAAATTCTTTAACACTAAAAATTAGTATGAACACCAAATAATTATTAACAATTATTATTCGCCGAAGGCAAGGTGAATATCGGTTAATTTAATAAAAATCGAGATGAAGTTGAGGTATTCATTCACCAATATTCAGAGTCTGAGGGAATATCGGAAACAATAAATTAAATTTGCCTGACATTAGAAGCAACTCAGTTTTCTTAGTAACATGATGCCATCATGCAAATCGTCTATTACATAGTTGATTATTTGAATAATACACATTTTCTTTAAAACAATTAATTTATTTGTCTATCACCTCAACAAAACAGCTTGGCCGTTTTGAAAAACCGCTTAGGTGATTGTCACGTAATAATACTCATCTCAATGACGACCAATCAGTGCAGAGAACTTACAGTATTATACTAATAAGCATACAATTCCTGTAGCACAAGACAATAATGAACAATATATTATTATAATTCCACGAGTGCATGTTTGATATGAGATTAACCAATCAATCATCCATCCAATGATTATTGTTTTATTAAATTTTCATTTGATTCTTAACATTTGGACAAAGTTAAAGCCAATCAGTTTCCAGCGTTAACACTTGACGCGTGGTTCACACTTGACGCAATAAGTTTCCCTCTTTCATAATGGCGGTGAATAAATATTCTTGTGTTTAATGATCCCCTATAACCTCGCTTAAGCAAGTTTCTGTCAAATTAACATATAAGTGTATAAGAACTGTTAACGAGATTGAGTGAACCAATGAGAAAGCTAAAAACACAGTATTGGTGGTTCAAAATTTAATAATGTAAGGTATTATCTTTTTCCCCTTGTGCTTACACTGTCATTATTCACTTTCTGTGTAATGGTTTTATCATTGTTTTTGTTTGTAAGAAATGGTAGCCATACCTGATTTATAAAGAAACTGAAGTTGTGCAGTAGTACAGCAACTACTTTTACTCTTGGTTCACGAAAAATCCTTTTCATTATTGTAAATACATTGTAGCATGGAGATATCTTCAAACAGGTCTGGAGAATGTTCACCGCCGAAATTTCCCATTTTGTCTGGATCATATAAGTTCTTTCCTCCTTTTGTTCAGTGGTTGACTAGTGACTTGTGAAATTGTATGGTATGGTGCACGGGCAAGAGAGCTAAATGTAGTGTCTCCTTTAGTTTTAAAACATATATTAAAGAAAAACAAATATTAAAGAAACACAAATAATATTGTTATTGTTGTTGAGTAATGTTAGGATTTAGTACTGCCAGTGATATTACAAGTGTCTCTTTTGAGTGGATTCCCCCATTTTCCTCCTAAGCTCTGCTCTGTCGCCTTGGCTTATAAAGCGAGAAAACTTATTACATGAACAATGTCGACAAGATATTAACTCGAAGTTAAAAACATACATGTACGTTATATGCATTTCAGGAAAACTTACGACCCCAAAACCCCACAAACTATATCGAGTGGCGTGCAAGTATAAGGCACTGAACTTCGCTTTTCTGTATAAAACCAGTTACAAATTGAGTTAAGTGCGAAGACGAACACTAGCGGTGAAAAAACCTGCTTCTCTTCGAACTTCGATTTGAAAAAGTCTCTCTTGGTGTATGAAATCGAATTCCACCTTTAAAAAAGCTCTCAAAAATTTTCATATCACACGAAAAAAAAAGTCATATTTGATATTTTTCGCGAAAACAATTTACCTCCAACATATCTCTATTCTGAGCTTAAAGAGTAACCGACCACCCTTAGAAACGCAAAATTCTAAACAACGAACGTCAAATGAAGCTTCGAAGCTGGTCAAAAAACTCTATTGGTTTAGGCGAACTGGTTTTGGTCCGATCTCTTCCCTGACGGCTCGAAGCATCGTTGAATGATGGCAGATTCAGATCATCTTTTTGCACATTTTCTCTGAGGAACGCCAGCGGCGTGGCAGCTTCCACAATGACGTGGTGGATTTTGATGTGATTCTAGTGCGCATGTCTAGCGGTTTTTGCGCTCTGTCATGCGGAGCGCGCGGAGTTCCGCTATAGTCGTCCGTTCGCTTTGAAAGGCGGCAAGCAGGCTGCAACACACTGAGTTCGCGCAGGCGCAATGCTATCTCATGTGAGCCCTCAGTGCGGTGACGGAATAGAATAATATATAATAAGTGAGTTTTGTTCCTATTTTATGGTATTTCAAGGTACCGTGGAAAGAATAACATGGATCAAAAAGGGAGATAGTGTGGCCGAATGGTTAGGGCGTTTCCCTTGAAATCCGGAAATCCCGGGTTCAAGCCCCACTCTGACCACTAGTTGAATTTGATCCTGGTAGTCCCTGACTCAACTTCCCAGCTGCACTTGTAAATAGCCAACTGGTTTGCCTCCGGCCAGTTGGGATTCTTAACAGTTGTTGCTGTTCTGTTCCGTCGTTTCGTTGTTCATTGGCCCTGAAAAGCCCCTATGGGTAGCGGTCAATTAAGTATGTATGCACGACGAAATGTTGCCTTCTAGTCATTGAATGATCCTGTCATATTTTTAAGGCATTTTCCAATATTATGTAAATTGCTTTACAATTGATAGCGTACCAAATATTGAAAATAAATGCTGTTTGTTGTTGCCCATCCTTTCCTTGCATCTTTCACTTTCATTTACCTACCTAATTACATGTAAAATAATATGAAGACATCACAATGTGCAGCACATATTAATTGGAAAACACCTCAACTGCCATCCTTATTATCTTAGGCGGGGGCAGATGTAATGAAAACTATTGCTAGTTTTAAATGGCAGGCAGACATGATAGACTACGTTGTGGAAACCACGAAATAAATTGAAATAGACAGATATGCAGAAGCAACAAGAAAGAAAAATACTTATTTTCATTCTATAGCTTTCTCTGCTATTAAGAAGTCACTAATGGGGCTCCTGCTATCATTACTAGACGTCTTAAATGGAAAAGCAATGACTCTTCACGTGAACAAAACATCAGTGACTTGGGAACCAACATCTCTTCAGCACGTTTTCCTCATTTTTTTATGATATGATTGAGAACTTTGATTTTTTTTTTTCAGGGGCTATCGTTATCTTCACTTATCTGTTCTCAAAAATCGTAAATCGTTTCACTGCGGGTTGTTTTTTAGAATTAAATAAGAATTTCCGCGTAACTTTAATGAGGCTTTTGTTTTATCAGCAAGCAAGTTGTTGCTCTGATGCATTCATTTCCTGTGTATGTTTTTTTAGCTGCCGTACATAATTTTTTTTCTTCTTAACTTGTTTTAGCTCCCTTTTGTTTTTTTTTTACAGTTTTTATTTTTTCATCTTTATTAAGAAAGGTGATCTTTTTGCGGCATATCGGCAGTCTGTAGTGGATTAAATGAAAGCGTTGTGTGAGTTTTTTAATGGAAAAACGTATTCGATTCACTGCCACAGTGTTGCGGCTTTCTTTCCCAGAGAATAGAACTGCGTTGATTTAACTAAGCTAACATTTTCCGTCATCGATCATCCGGAAATTAATTTCCTTTTTTGTACACTGCATTTTGTAATTATAAAAACACTGTGTGAATTAAGGCTTAAAATTATAATTAAATGTGGCACAAGTATTTCAAAGTATAATCCTGCAATGGATATTTCCAAAGCAGCACTGGTGTGAATAAATGACTTATAAGCAGCAAGCTACAATGACCGGCAAGTACACTCTTTAAAAACTCCTTTGAAATCCCAAATCTTCAAATGGAAATTTGAAACTTGAGCACTCAATTACAGTCCTAACTGCGTTTTAATTACGTTGTTGAAAATGGTGCTTTAATTTATGTCATCTAACAAGTTTGCCATTATCGGTCAAAGTTTTTAATCATCTTCCAAGAGTCATTTTTATCAATGCCTCGGTGCTCTTAAAAGCCAGCCAATTTTGAAGAACAAATAAAACAGGCACCTGAACGAATGCAAGGTAAATAGAAGAGGACGAAAGAGGGAGGAAAATTGCTCATAGTTTCAAAAATTTCAAATAATGATGCCACCATTTCTGAAGGACAGGTGATCAAATACTGACGTCACCTTTAGTCAACAGCAAAACTGTGACAAAAGATCTTTTTTCTTAATTTAGAGCGGTTTCATCAATCTCTTGCCAAAGAGATTTTTTTTTGTTTCAATGCTTTTCACTGTTGTTTCACTGCGATTTCGCCTAAAGAAGACTTTCCATATTTGTTCATTGCCGAAGCAAAAGTTTCACTGTTCATATGTTAAAAGAAAGTCGACCATGGAAGACGTGTCTGGTACAGCTAACAGCACACCCACATCTATAGGATATACCGTGTACAGCGCAAACATTGAGAGACCAGTGCAAACATAACAAATAATGCTTCGCTGTGGTTGCAGAACGACATTGACAATTGGCCACGGGATTCAAACTTACGGGCTTTCTTTTACTCTCTTTCTCGTTTCGTTATCCGGAAACGCCTTACTGGTAGCAGTATTACTCAAGAACGCCAATCACAGAATGCGTACACCGAGTAACTATTTCATTTTCAGCATGGCTTGCGGGGATATCATTCTCACTGTAATTATTGCATGCCACAGTTTGCAATAACAACAGCCTACCACTATCGATGGCTTGTCAGCGGAGTTGCTGGCCTGGCACTGTGTCGTTATCAGTCTTTCTTGGTCAATTATCCGTACTTGTTTCCACTGCTAGCCTGTTTGCTATCGCTTGGATCGTTTGTTTCTGGTGTTTTATCCACTGAAAAGAAAAATTACTCTTACAAAGCAAAGTACGCAATTGTTGCAATCTGGTTGCTCTCAATAGTATTCTCTCTACCACCATTAAAAGTGGCCAAAGTCTTTGAGATAGAGCCTGGATATCCCGTTTGCACTCTTGATTTCGAGCTGCTGGTCTTTATCGTCGTCTACCTCTTTTGTTTTGCTTCTCCATCGTTATCGCGTTGCCCCTTATGGCTACTATCGCCATTTATATCGCCATCGCGATAAAACTGAAACGAACTAAGAGACCAGGCAACCAACTGCCATCAAATCGAGAGCGCGAAGAGAGCAGATGAACCACAAGATTCTCTCACAATGCTCGTAGCTGTTGTCGCTGTGTTGATTGTGTGCCGTCTTCCTCTGATAATTGTAATCTTATCCTGTATGTTTGGTTCAATAGAAATTTGCGGCCAACATAATTTTGTGTTTGCAGGCTGGTTTCTGACCTATGCCAACAGCGGTATAAACCCATGGATTTACTTCATCTTCAACGAGCAATTTCGCCAGGGAGCCAAATTGGTGTTAAAGAAAGTGTTTCCCTGTTGCTGTAAATCTGTAAACGTAATTGAAGCTGTGGAATCTAATGGTGTAGGTATGTCAACTCACCTCCCACGGCAATGAAGTTACGCACACGAGATAGACGACGGAGAAGTCATCGATAATTTGGCTTAAATATGCAAGCACAAGTTTAACAAACTTTATCTTCATTATCTCAGCCATCTGCAAACTGCAAAGCTAGCCGAACGGAAAGCTAGCTTGCAATTAAAACCAACTAAATTTGAAGGAAAGATTTTGAAGCTTGGATAAGACAATCAAAACTTGTCCCAATAAAAATAAAAAGGCCCAAAAATCACGCATATAGTCATGGTATTTGTCACCTTTTCTATAGAATTTGATATTTAACAATTATTCCATGAGTGCGCGTTGGATATGAGATGATAGATAGCCAACGAGGCGCGTAGCGCCGAGTTGGCTATAATCATCTCACATCCAACAACCTCAGTTGGAATAATTGTCTTATTAAAAAAGGCCCCAAAATATAGAAAACTATACTATAATAAAAATAAAAAGGCCCAAAAATCACGCATATGCTTGCCGTGTTTGTAGATCATGGTATAATGGCTCATAACCCATGATGGCGTAGCCAATCAAAACTCTCGAATTGCATTATCCAATGATCCAGTTTTTAATAATTGGTAATATTACATTGCATATTCGCTTAGAAAGGAAAAGAAGTGTACAAAAGGCGGAGAGAAAGGGCGGGCAGAGCAATTATATATCCATGGTGGAGTTCTCCTTTAAGTCGTCGCCTCGTAGACCGTTTCAAACGAAAGAACCTCAACTAAAACGCAGCTTCACGTTGTAATATTGGGCCAAGGGTCCTAAAACCTGATTGATACGGCTCGCAATCAGAATTAGAAAATGAACGATACGGACAACTTGAATGGTCGCGTTTTTATCTTATAATTTAATAGTTCTTAACATTACTCAACACCTTGCACAAATAAAATGATAATGTAGCAGTTAAAAGATTACTTACATGTCTTACTACAAAGGAAACGATTAAGTTACGCAGCAAAAAAATTATACAGCATATCACTTATAAGTCTCAGTTTCCACTCACGGTAAAAGCATATTTTAAAACTTTACGCCAACTGGAAGAAAGTACATTCCCATCTATCTTAAATCACTAGCCTGCAAGCAGGCTCTTCCGTTGAAAATGGCCTATCGTAAAACATGGATTGGATTTCTAAAAGGTAGATTTGTAAAACATGGATTTGTAAACGGTGGATTTATAGAAACATGATAGCATAGTTCGACTGTTGATTTGTTTCTTTGTCTATCCCATTATAATTTTAATTATTTTACTTTATTTTCATTTTTTATTTATTTTATGGCTTAACATTTTTAAATAAGTACGGAAAAAAAAAACTTTTTGTTCGTGTTGAGTAATCTTAGCATTTGGGAATTTTTAAGAACATTCGAGACGTAATTACGGCTAGTTAGCATTCTCGGCATTCTCTACTGTGCAAAAAAATTCCTTCGTGCTTATATTTAACTTATTAAACTTAACAATGCACTGAGCGCGTTTTTTATTTCTTAAATGATAAACATCTTAATACACAGCAACTGGTCCAGGCCGATTTCCAACGTTTCACGGGAATAGGTAATTTTACTAGGGCAAACATGGAAGAAACAAAAGTGTACGTGACAAACGAACGACCAGGCTACCAAAAAGCAGAATTTTAAAAATGCATATTAGGGGCCGATTGCATGAGCCGGGCTGGCTCGGTTAGCCGAGATCCCGGCACGTCTGACAACAAAACACCAAAAAATCAAGTTTGGAATTACTAACCGGGCTGAGATTTTTCCATGTAATCGCGTTCACCGGGACAGCCCGGTTAGCTGGGCCAGCGATTTCTTTCTAACCACATTACTCCACTTTAGAGCAAAATGGCCCAAGGAATAGTCGTTTTTCATGTTTAACTAAAGGATAAATAAGATAGCAAAACCATAAGTCTTCTTTAAATTGTAGAATGGTGAATTTTAATAACAATTTAGCGAGACAAACGTCTGTCCAAATTAGTCTAAGCCGGGCTGGCTCACCTCATGTAATACTGGGCTGAAAGACATCCCGCCAAGTTCATGTAATCGAACCTTAGACCTTTGACGAAAATAATTTTACATGTTTTAATTTTGCGAGGGAGAAGATAGGTGATTGTGTGAGGAAAGAGATGGCGGATTCTTTTAAGCTTCCATCTCTGACTAAAAAACGACGACGAGCATTTGAGTTTCCAGAGTTCTCATGGAGCTCAGTAAAAACCAAAGAAGAGCTTAAAAGCGGGACATTTGGGTCCGTCTATTTCGCGGGTTTTAAATTTGGAGAAGTGCAGCGTCATGTTTGCATCAAGAAGTTGAAAGGGGAATCCGCCGCTTCAAAGTAACGCTTCGAGAACCACATTTGCAAGTGGTGTTATTGTTGTTATTGTTTGGTAGGTTTTCTTTCTAATATAAGATTGAAATATCTTTTCTCTTGACACCGGTTAACTTAAATCAGTTTCCTCTTATAAGTTGTTAAATTAAAAGACAACGCTTTCTTATCATGAAGTCATTCAGTTTGTTCCGGGTAGATTTAAAGGTTAATTTCGCATGTGTTGTCGAAAAATAAAGCCTGTTAGGCTTCATTACTTATACAGCTGCAAACTTTTGTCGAAACAGGTTGGAAATGACAAGACAGTTTCGTTTTTTGGATCATGTTCGTAAAAGGATAGGTTCTGCTTTGTTGACAACTAAACAGTGGATTCTATCTAAGGCCATCCCCTTTTTTTTCCGTTTCGTTTCGCGTCGTCCGACCGACCCAAATTTTTGGCATTTTCAAAAAAAAAAAAAAATTAGGGTACAACGTTTTTAAGACATTTTATGTCGCATAGGAGTTTCGGTTGTTGATCCTTTTTCCCACGCTGTCTTAATTTTGCCACAACATCCACCAACGTTTCCGCCACATTGATTTTAAGTTCACAGCTTCTTTGTTTTCCTGGTTCCACAGCTGTGATGGTGGGGTACCAGGCCCCCGATTCGGAGAATGCGTATGATTTTTTTTTTTTTTAGTTTTTTTTTCAATCCGACCGACCGACCCAATATCAGGAAACGCATTCGACGGTAAACGAAAAAAAAAAAGAGGGGATGGCCTAAGCGCTATGTCCTTGAAATGTTTAAATTCCTCATAGCAGGAAAAGAGAAATGTTTTGTTATATTAACTGCCCCATCTGGACCAAGCTTTTTCAGTTAACTCAAATACGGGAAAAAGTGAACACTGTGAATCGAGTAAACACGTGAAAAAGCGTGCAGAACGTCGCAAAATAGAAAATAAGCACGAATAATTTTAAGTGTATGAATTGGTAGCAACAATCCATGTTTTACAAATCCACCTTTTTTAAAATCCATGTTTTACAAATTCATGTTTTAAATCCATGTTTTACTCTTCATACCTATTAATATTCATTAGTCCTCATGCATAGTATATAAACATGCCTTGATTATTCATAGTTGTCAGTTTTGCCTAACTTTGGTCGGATTCGTTTGAAATATGCCCGAGCGTCCGTCCCTAGTGAACGACCCTGCAAGTGTCCAGCAAATTTTACAGCCCCTTCAAGGCTCTGTTGAGCAGGCTGCTCCGCCAACCAAGTCTTCATCACAAATTCACTGGCGAAAAATGTCTGATTGGTCGAGGCTTTGTCATGTGACTTCAATAGCTCAAATCAAACATGGCTGCCATCGGGTGTTTATCAGATCTCCGTCGATAAAAAAAATTTTTTTCAGGCCAGTAAAACGGACGAATGTTTTGACTGCATAGTGCGTTTTTATGCCAGCGAGATCCCCTTTCTAGCAAACAGTGCTACGAGTGAAATTTCTGTAAAAAGTTCAAGCAACGTCTAGGTTGCTGTGACGGTGTTTGAGTGGAAATAGACGATCACGCTCTTGATTGCATCATGGGTAATCAGGGCAACATGGCGGGAAATTCAAAGCAAAATATATGTACTGTACTGTACTGTACTGTATATGACTCTACTTTATAGATTTTCGCCCTTCATAAACCAAGCAAATAAGTTCATGTTCACAACTGAGATGAGCTAGACTTGGTATCCGTTCTTTGGAATTCCCAAATATATTGCTTTTTTGTGTTTCCATACATTCTCTGTAATTTTGTACCTTGAGAAGTACAGGAAATGTATGGCAGAAACTCTTTTTAATAAAATAATTTCTGCAATAGCCATTCTTTCCAATTTTTATTATGCCGCACCTTTGAGCGCATATCTTCTGTCTTGGAAAACAAAAAAACAAAAACCCAAATTGCTATTCGTTTGTGGAGCTTACCGACTAATGGAAAACCATCTTGATTTCAATTCATGCGTTTATCTTTTAAAAGTGGAGCAAAAAAGATATCACTAAATTTCCAAATGGTTTTTCTCTTCCGACTAATAATTAGACGTTGTTTCCGCGGGGGCCCGCATCTAGAAGAAAAGATTTTTGCATTTTTTTTTTCAAATTTAGGTTGTTAAAATTGCCATTCAAGTGGTCCACAGAGGCAAATTTATTAAGACGGAGGGAAAAAAAGAAATACATGAAGTCCCTGAAAATTTAGAAATGTATTTCAGTCGTTCAAAAATTTAAAGTGAATTTAGCAGCAATAATAACCAATATCATACATAACATGTCATAGCACCTCATATTGGGTACACTAGAAGGAAACCTTTTAGTTGCAATTATATTTTGCTATAGTCGTTTCAAGCAAAAATTCCAATTGTTTGCTTCCCTCCAAATTATAGAAATAAACATAGATTGGGTTAACTCTAAATAGCCAAAACAACAATTCCAAGTTGAAAAGTTGATTCAGAAATCCAGCTCACTAGCAGGGACGATTTTACTGTAGCAAATATTTCTACAGCTAATAATACGCTTTCATCACATTGTAGTGGATTAATGTGACAACAAAAATATTTAATCAAGAATTGATTTTATCTTCCAGCATAAAACAGCAGGATGATATAAAATTAGGTATCTTCAAAGTTTAGAAAACTTGTTTAAAGGCCCACCTTCAAGCGACAGGCATTGCCAGCCTCGGAACAATTTTCATATATGAAAATTCCACCCGAATCCGAGATTCACCCAATTAGATCGCTGCGATAAGAAATACATTTAACAAAAACAAACGGTCGAAAAGCCTGTCGGTTGAAGGTGGGCCTTTAAGGTGATTCAGTGCCATCATCCAAAACAAATTTCATGTTGGCCTTCTAAATACTTCCAGTGCAATAAATTATTTAACGTCTCTTTGTGGACTCTGGTTGCAACACAGCGGTATCAATAATTTTAATCCCCTTCCATTAGATTTAACTTTTAAAAAACTCCATAACTTCATATTTCTGTAATAATTGTTTTAAAGCCATTGAGCAAAAGCATACAAAGCAACATTTGAAAGGGGCGTAATCCCATGTTGGAGTTTTCTGGATAAGACTTTGCAGAAATAACTCCTGTTACCTTTCCATATGTAAAAAATATTTCAACATTAGGTGCAATTAATTTTTAGCAATAATTGCTTTAAAGAATACTAATCATTCCTACCATTTCCAAGGATGATTAAATTAAAGTTGATTGCAGTAAGTGTAAGAGTAAAAAAAAGTGGGCATATTTTTTCAAACTGTAATCTATTTCCATCCTTGCTTTAGTCCCTGGATAGTATTAAACAATGGTGGGGTTCTTGTTGTTCCTTTTTTTGGACAAAAAATTGTGGATTTGTACTGCTTATGATGCTGAGACCAAACAGCTGGCGGAGTTGCTGCAGCACATTTAAGGCTATCAATCTGAAAAATGACTGGAACTGTAGGACAATTTGGTACACGCGAACAAATAACTTTTACTTATGAATTATAAAATGCCAGTCATTTGTCACTTTAGAACTGGTTCCTCTAAGGGGTCAGATCTCTT
This sequence comes from Montipora foliosa, assembly GCF_036669935.1. Taxonomy (NCBI): domain Eukaryota; kingdom Metazoa; phylum Cnidaria; class Anthozoa; order Scleractinia; family Acroporidae; genus Montipora; species Montipora foliosa. Next base: position 22,916,118 of record NC_090873.1, read on the forward strand.
TTGCCTACGTCCGCAAAAAAAGGTTCTGTTACCTTTACTGGTTGTTTTTAAAAAAAATTTCAATAAGTGGCCTGCCAATTTTATAGGGAACCCCCTCCTGAGCAAACATTCCCATTGATTTAATCAATTTGATGATCTAGGCAAATTTGTTCTACAATAATACTCAAATACCATTATAGTCTTTTAAACCTAACTTGAGCCACCAGCTTCAACTTTGATACTTTGTTCTAAAAGCCAAAGCAAAGGAAAGCAAAGCAAAGCATGGTGATAATCACTAATAATAGCACTTAAACCCATTCACCCCTAAACCGGCCATACTTAGTATTACTTAGTATTACTCTGTCTAACACCAGTATTTTACTCTGTCTAACACCAGACGATTTTACTCGTCAATGGGGATCCCCAGGAGTTAATGGGTTAATCACTCACTAAAAATGTCGCATTAAATATTATGTTCCACTAATGACCAAAACTGTACTAATAATTTGAATAACAGCTAAGGTCTGTCAAATTTCCATCTGAGTTACCTGACAGCTCTTACAGTACTTCTTAATGGTTTGCCCTTTAAAAGCAGCATTCAGAAATAATAATGCAAATAATATACAACTGTGGCTGTTTTGCCTTATCTCAGTACAAGACAAGACAACAATATCCTTTATTCAAACACAATCAATATTAAAGCAATAATACTTGCTTGGGGGATCATGTGCTAAATAGAATAAAGATACACTACAGGAAATAAAAGCTTAAAACTACGTAACTATGTGACAGACAGATATCTACACAACATCATATTGCAAATATTAAAAATGGTAACGGTTGATCGACAAGTTCCATGTTCAAAATGGGAGAGCACGTTTGAAGTCCAGCAGGACCAAGATGAGAGGTTATGATAAAACTTTTAAACATAATTTTTAGTACAATTATTTTACTGCCATCAAAACCAATGAGACCTTATGCATGGGATTGTCACTGTTTCTAGCTGCAGCTCCAGATCACATATTATATTGAAAACAACAAACATGTGGGGTGTATTAAACCCAAAAAAAGTCCATCGCAATAACGCTTCCTTTCAGCCTTTTCAGGAAGAACTATCCACTGTCAACCATACTTGACTCAAAACAGATTTCTTGATCCAACAACACATGACAGTCCCCTAAAACCAAAATTACATCATCATTGCTTCCAGAAAACAATACTCTAAAAAAATGATTTTAAAAAACAGTCACGAACCTGAATCTATAGATATCTATATACATCTGTACCTACACTTCTGTTCTTCCAAACATTATTTTAAAACTAACAGTAAATCAAGGTTCGTTTACTGGACGGACGCGTCAGGCTCCATACCAGAGGCGTGGCACCAATCGCAGGTATAGATCACCTCGGAAGAGGACGTGCTGGGTGTGTGGTAAGGTGGGACATATCTCGCGCTTTTGCCCGGAAAAGCGTTAAGGATTGTGTAATCAGCGAAAGTGATTTGTTTTGCAATGGATTCTGGATTGTCTTTATTTTTTGCAATGGACAATAATAAAATGTAAAGGCACCGTATTAAGCATGTGTCGCCTTCTTTTTTGGAGTCTGTGGTCTCGAGGTTGGGAGAATGACCCCACAAGCGTTTTGCCCGTAGGCATGCCCTTGAGCCCGATTACTGGGGCTACGGTGGTCGTTTTCTCCGAACTCGGGTTTGCAGTCTCCGTTGTAGGTACATCTTTCTGATTCTCTTTTTGGTGCTTTGTTTTAGCCTAAAACAAAACGTCATAAGGGAGATCCGATGACGTTTACGCCCTTAGAAGCGGAGGAAAGATGCAGGCAAAGGGAAATACGATGGGTATCTCCGGAGAGTAAACTGAGTTTGGAGAAAAATGACATCAGAAGACGCTTGTTTAACCCAGGTTCAAAGTATTGTTGCGGGGGGAAACTCCTAACCTGCGGTATCTGTCGTTTTCGCGATCCGGACTCCTTTCAATCTGGTCAACTTCGCACCCGAATTGGACTCTGGGAAAGAAATTTGGACGGGTACGAACTTGCAAAGGATGTCCTTGAATGGTTGGAGCATGGGGTGGAAGTTATAACATACGAGTGACGGTAGGAAAATTAGTTTGGTTAAGGATGGGTAAGGTTGGGGGCTTATTTTTGGTATGATTGTTTGGATTAGCCAGCGAATTCCACGGCGATTGCGGGGCGCGTCTGGGGTGACTTTCCCATAATTAAATGCTAATGAGTATGCAAGGAGAATAATGAACTATTCATACCCTATTAATATTATTCATTAGTCCTCATGCATAGTATATAAGCATGCCTTGATTATCATAGTTGTCAGTTTTGCTTAACTTTGGTTGGAATCGTCCCACCCACCCCTTCCTGCTTACTCTATTGGCACCTTTCTTGTTTTCCCCAGCGAGCTTGCTCGTCTGGGGTGACTTTCCCATAAATAAATGCTAATGAGTATGCAAGGAGGATAATGAACAAAGCAACTTTTTACAAACACATGTTTTACAGATCCAATCCAGTCCATCCTTTAAAATATGCCGTTGAAAATATATAAGGGCTCGTCACCAAGCCCTTATATTTCGACCGTGCGCCATTTTTGAATCACAGACATACGACATGACAAACTATGAATCTCTTGGTTCGAATCGTTCACTAATCTGTCATCAGCACGATTGTTGCTGGTTGGATTGCTGTTAATTGTACTGTTTTTGCTTTTTGCTTTTTTGTTTATATTTTAAATAGTTTAAGGCCATCCCTTTTTTTTTTTTCGTTTACCCGTCGAATGCGTTTCCTGATATCGGGTCGGTGCGTCGGATTGAAAGAAAAAAAGCCTAAAAAAAAATCATAAGCATTCTCGGAATCGGAGGCCTGGTACTCCAGCATAACAAGACATGAACCTAAAATCAATATGGCAGAGAAGTTGGTGAAGGTTGTTGCAAAACTAAGACAGCGTGGGGAAAAGGATCAACCACCGAAACTCCTATGCTACATAAAATGGCTTAAAAACGTCGTTAGCTTTTTTTTTTTGGTTTTTTGTTTGAAAATGCCAAACATTTGAGTCGGTCGGACGACGCGAAACGGAGAAAAAAAAAGGGAATGGCCTAATCAAAAACAAGACTTTGTTGGTGACGTTTCTTTAGCGGTTGCCATCGCTTAAATTCCGTTTTCAATCTACACTGAGCACCGATGGCAGGCACTTGAGGGGTACTACGCAGGCGCGATCTTAGTAATAGAGGGATTTGGATTTAGCATCCCTTTTACGGCAAACGGTACATAAATTAAAACGTAAGGCTCAAATTCGCGATCCACATCCCGAGTCTTTAACCTTATATCCTAACCCTAATTGTAAACCCCAATCCTTTATTTAAAGGTGAATATTATTATTATTATTATTATTATTATTTATTATTATTATTATTGGCAGTGTAGAATACATCGTTATTGCGATATCACTACGTTTTAGGCCGGGCCAGTGTATACGCTGCTAACCTGACCAAACTGAAGCCTAAGCTAGATCTACAAACGTAATATTACAATATTAACCGAAATACTATTACCGTTATTTACATAATACTAAAAAAATATACATATATTTTTTTTTCGTAAGATTATGCATAAGTAGTATCAAATAATCCATTAAATGATTTTCTAAATAGCCTTTGAATAATTTTCAACTCGAAAAAGTTAGTATCTATTTATATGTCTCTTCCTACAATATCAATAATAATATATATTAATAATCTATTTAAAATGAGTCCTTGTAAATGTCCTTTTAACAGTTTTTATGTTCTTGTAGTAACTTATAATGCTTTCACTCAATCCTGCCCGTTATTGAGCTATACATTTATTTCGCGCTCATCACTTTAAGCATCTTTCAATGTTCAAGGCACTTTAAAAGTATTGACTTTTGCATCTTCATAAGACCCTCTCTTGCTCTTTTCTCTCCGAACAGTTCCTTCATCTTTTTCGTACTTCAGGTGATTAGCCGCCCAACACGTCGACTATGATGTGATCTC
>NC_090873.1:22927627-22930127 GCF_036669935.1 Montipora foliosa
AAGTGCCATCCAATGGCCTCACTTATTTTCTGGCTAAAGTTCATTCCCTCGGGTTGCATGTGAATGGGCGAAGATGCGATTCAATTGAGCAGCAGTCCGTATCAGTTTTCGGGCTTGAAGTAATTATTATCGTCTTTTCGCTTGTTTATGGGCCGTATGGGTCGTTTCATTTGAACAGTTCACATGTTTTCGGGATCGTGCGATATCCTCGCCTTGAGTTGTCAGCGTAACATTCCTTTAGAGAAAGATACTTCATGTACAAAAGGAGAGTCCTTCTGGATTCATCCGAAAGGTTGGCTACTGAAAGGATCAGCGGTGACGAGGTGGATTCAATTTTTTTTTTCATGTTGAATGGGTTATCATTGTGTTCAATAGAGCATCATCACTATATGGTTTTGAAGATTCTCTCTTTGAATTACTTTTAACATCTCGATCTTTGTTGACCGAGCTATAAAATCAAGAACCAGCCTATGGCTAAGAACCATTAATTAAGGGTTTTTTACAGGCTGCAAAGGCACGTAGTCCCAAGTACGACATTCCTTCAGAACAACTAGAATTGTTCCTAGGCTATGGATTTACTGTAAAAAAAAGGAAGAAATGATTGTTGTAGGCTCCAAAACTGTGTATTGCAGGTTAAGAGAATTGGGTCTGTGATTTACGTGATTAGGGCGAAGGCCTCCCGGAAAATTCTCTTTCATTAGGGTGACAAGGTAGGGGAACCTATAACTCCACTTGAAATCCAACTAAGGATCAAGTTAATGATACACAACCGTAGTCAACTTAGCGGATGACAAGGAAGGCTCCACAAGTGATACAGGCTAATTTTATTTGTGAACCCCACTAGTAACTTTTTTTCTTTCAAACCTTTACTCAGTCATTGGTATCTATGTTAATTAGAATTACTGGCTTCTTTTTCAAACAAAAATTTGTTTGGATTTTCGACATTGCATTGAAAGTAAGGAATGTTTTATTTTATGAAAGAGGTCCACGGCATGCGCTTATCCTGTAGGAGAGTAAAGTTTCTTGTGACCTTTAAAGTTTGAAACATGTTTTGGAGGGTGGGTGGGAAAGCAGTTCTGGCTGTGACAATGATTAATTCACCCTTATAATGCACTTATAAGTGGCTTTCGATTCAAAGGACATCTCCAAGAGAGCCTGGGAAATTTGCCCTAACCTCTGATTTAACTAAATACGCAAGTTTGGTATTGGCAATATCTATTTTGAGGAATCACCTCATCCTGAGAGGAACTGACTTTTGGAGTTTTTTTTTTTTCAAAATTTTTAAAACCTCAAGTGTCAACTGTTTAACGCTGTGGCACTACCTGTAACTAGGGACACTGCACAGAAATCGAATTAAATGAAATAATATTGGTTACGTTTTTGAGTAGAGGTGAAAACCAGAGTACCCAGAGAAAAGCCTCTCGGAGCAGAGTCTGGACAACCAACAAACGCAACCCACATATGACACTGAGTCTGGGAATCGAACCATTGGTGCGAGGCGAGTGTCCCTCAGCTGGACTTAGAACAATGGTTCCAATTGTGAGAGGAGAATATTATAATACAAGAAAAACAAGCTATGCCTTATTATGTATAAACGAGGAGTGTTTTATTAGGATACAAAGCTCATACACGTGACGTTTTATCGGCGTTTTGATAGGATTTTAGGCTCTTTAATGAGTTCTTGACAGGAAGACAGGAATTAAAGTTGCTTTTTGAAACATTTAATGCGTCATTGAAATGCGATGTTTAATGAAGTAATTACGGTATACGTAGTCTACAATTCAAGAAAAATTCTCTGTTCTCAGTAAAAATAGCAGTACATTTCTCAAAGATCGAATATTTGAAGACATTAATTAAGTAAACTGAGTATGCACGAAGAATTGAGCATATCGCTCGAGAAAAGGAATGGATCTCTACGGAATTCATAACCTTCTTTCTTTTCAGTTTTCGCACACCGGCTAGGCTGAGTCAGATTCTTCGCCGCTGTAATATCGATTAAATCCTTGTGTTGGTCTTCCTGTGGGAAAATGAAATTTATATGCTCAGTAACTATTAATTCAACGACTAACTATGGCGGTTTTTATAACAGAGACGCATAGTCCATCCAGACGAATTATGCGTTCTTTATGTTATCCGTCTAGTGTAAAGCCCGGGACCGACCGAGATCTACATGAGACGTATAATCCGTCTGGGACGAAATTGGGGAAACATTTTTTCTAGGTCTGTCACATTCGTCTGGCATAAAGCCGGGCACAAGACATACAATGCGTCTGGAAGAACTCAGACACAAAAAAGTTTGCCCAAGATCGTCCCAGACGACTTAGGTGTCTCTATTATAAGAAAGCCCATTCTTTACTTTTGAAAGATTACAGTGGTGCTTTCTGGCAGCCTTCAGAAACTCGTTAATATCAAACAATAATTTTGTCCAATCGGATAAACCGATGTAGTCACGAGAAAAGGGTTTGATACGATTAAGTCCTTGTTCACATTTATCTGGCAT
>NC_090873.1:22952627-22957627 GCF_036669935.1 Montipora foliosa
AATCGTGTCGGTAACTCAGTCTTTCCTGTGTCGGAATTTGGACAACGGTGCTTGGAAACGGTGCTTGGAAACGGACAAAAGGACAACTGAAAAATCAGAGTCCTAGGCAGGATGGGCGGAGCATCCGACCGGTTTTGTCAAGGTCTTGTCCCTTCCGTCCGTTTCCAGGCAACTAACTTACCCTTTTTGACGGTATCTTATCTGTTCAAGGTCACAAGAATCGCATCTTTTCACACATAACTAATTAAGCCCTCCTACCTTCACTTGCTGAGTAAATTCCTCCAACTGCAAAAACAGAGAAAGAACTGTACAGTTTTTACAAAATGAAAAATAAAATCTTTTATTTTCTCCTCCGGCTCCACATTATAGAACTATAGATTAGCATTCTTTCAGGGTTGCACACTATTTGAAAGAAAAGTTCGCTGCAAATTATTGTTCTTAAAATTTGCAGTCTGCCAACAGGATGACAAGGCGACTATACAAACTCGTAGAAACTGCATTTTGACCGATCAAGAGAAGAAACCGAACAACAGGCGATGGGGAAATAAAATAAAGGTTAAGTTCATTTGTAATTCTGCTGTACGTAATTGGAAAATTCTTTGAGAGAACTCCAGTCGTTAAGGTAAAATGAGAGAAATAAAAAGACCTTACTTTTTTCAAACCCGCTACTCTGGATGAGTTATCAGTCCCGCATCGTAGAGTTACTTCAACAGTGTAATCGCCATTATTCTTTATTCAAAATTTTAATTGTCAAGGACGCCATAGCACAAGATGGAAAATAGATGTTCCTAGCAGGTCATTTTACGCCCCTTTTTTTATCTTTCGCGTGAATTAATTTGAAGGAAAATGTGGTTGTACTACTTGCGCTTGTAAGATTTCTGATGTTTAAAACCAAAATATTTGTGCTTTGCGCCTCGATACTAGCCTGTTTATATCCAATATGCGTTCGTTTAATAATCACCGGCAATTTTTACCTTCGGATTTTTGATCGCTTAGTTTCCCAGTGATAACTCTGGAACCAAATGAAAAAAGAAAATTTCAGGAAGGTAACATGTTATTCCAATCATTAGGCTCGGTTGAAGAGGCTATGCAAAGAGACCTGGTAGAACGGTTTGTGTGTTTGTGGAAAAGCAATGCCGAGACCGTTTGTCATCCATCGCTTTTTCGACTGCGTTAAAAGACGTTAGATTAATATTGAACAAGTTTGCCTCATCAGCCATTGAACCTACTTTTTTTAAATCACGAACGCTGAGTGAAATCAAAACCACGTTTGCCGCGAATTACATGACAAACTGCGCGCGTGAACACTAATCGGTCTCTCAAATAGTATCTCAGTATAATAAACTGCGACAGCTCTTCAAACAATCCTTGTTAATGTGTTGAAGCCATTTGTCGCCAGGCCCTCCAAAGCGTTCAATAGGGTTCAGCAAAATCGAGCAGATGTTGAAGCAAATGTCGAGGCCGTGTGCACGGGCTCTCGTGTTATTCTGGACACACTGTTTAGTGGTAACGAAGCCGCCCTTATTCCGCCACTAATGGAGACCCAAAAAAAAAACGATGCGTTACTATTTACGGCCTTTTGTTGTTACAGATGGCCATTAAGGATGGAACTGAACTATGAACTAAAAAATTGTCTTTTTTCAATAACACGGCTCGCCGTAAATGGACACATTTAACTGAAGAAGCGCTTCGTGCAAAAATTCACTCGAGATCTTCCTCTTTGATTTGCAAGAGTACTTAAACGAGGATTCAATTGTGCATAAGTTTCATTCCAGTAACAGTGCCCATTTTACTTAACAGCACTCGAGAAAAACCCCGTCCGGTCTCACGAGACAAGTAAGAGTTTACGCTTGGGCAAGCGATTTCCTCTCAGCACTTGCTCATGTGGCTAGCAAAAACTCAATCAATGACCGAACTAAAAAGAGTAGTCTAAATTCAAAGGATATACAATAGCTCCTCTGAGTGTTCTTTAGTGAACCATTAACGAACTAAGGAAAGTGAAGTAGCACCTCGCCGGGGCAAGTGTGTCACCAAGTTTGGTTGACTGCTTAGAAAACGAGGCAAAAAATGTAAACAAAGTTCTTCCTATAGCCAGTACGGAGCTCCGCAAGTCCGTTGCAATGGGAATTTCCCTCGTTCTTTTCATAGGTCTGGCAGTGAAATTGTTTAAGAACTGGAGTTATGTGTTCATATTAACCATTTTGAGAGATGAAATCGAAACGTGCAGAGAGATTCTGAACCCTGGTGAAGTGCTTTAGCGTTGACTCTGGCAGACCATAGAGAATTGCATTGCAATAATCAAGTTTAGATGTAATCATTGTATGAACCTTTGCTTTAGCTGCAGTCTCATTAATACAGCGTCTGATCTTGAATATATTTGTTAACGCGTAGAAGCATTTCTTTGCGGTATTCGTATATGTTGTTTTAAGGTTAAGTCACTGTCAAAGTCAATACCCAGGAGGCGAACACACTTGGTGACATCAACTTCCTCGTTACCAACAGTGAGTGATTGTAGTTCCATCAAATTACCTCGAGGTGCACCTACTGCCATTATTTCAGTTTTACTGTCGTTTAACTTCAACATGTTGGTTGAAATCCATTGTTTGATCTCAGGAAGAAGAGTTTCCATCTTGTACTTCGTCATAGAAACATTTTCCCTCGAAAACGTGATGTAAAGTTGGCAGTCATCTGCATAAGCATGGAACGTGACACCATGACTACGAGCGATATCACCAAGTGGGACCATACATTGTGAACAGTTTTGGGCATAAGGCTGACCCTTGGGGTACCCCAGGTGCGGCGAAGAAGTCTTGTGAAGCAGAAAAAGGGACTTTTTGGTCGCCTGAGCTCTTTAGGCACATTGATCTTTTAAATGTACAGCATCTTCAGTTGTTCCAGTGCTGCGATAGCGTCGTTCTAGTCGGCGTTTTTCCTTTTTTTCCTCACTAAGCTCTCTAGTGAACCATGGGGCTCGTGGTCGCATCAAGATGGTTTTCCTGCGTGAAGGAGCATGAAAATCCAACAACACACGCAGATTATTATCATAGTGATAGACATTCAGAGACAACGTTAGAAGAGCGTCTAAAGTCAGCTCTTATAATAGCATAATTGAGTTGATCCAGGTTTAAAGACTTCCAGTCACGAGTAATTACAGTCTTATAGGATAACGCAAGTTTTTGTACTGAGATTTAAAAGCTACAAGGCTATGGTCTGATATCCAAGGAGTGTGCACACACATATCATTGACAAGATTCGCATCCTGTTCAGTTATTATGCAATCCAAAGTATGACCAAGTCTGTGAGTTGGTTGATCCACCAGTTGACTCAGATTCTGGGAATCCAGTAGTTCCAGAAATCTCTTATTTGATTGTTTGAGGTATTATCCAAATGAAGATTGACTTCTCCTACAATTTAGGATTTGCCCAGAGAGTGATATCAAGTGTTCCAAGAAAGTTACAAATTCAAAAAAGGAAGTATGCTGTTGTAATGCCATTGAGAGTAGAGGGAGGAGGACGGTAGATGGTAATAATCCTAATCCATTTAGATGTTGAGCATGTTCAAAGGAATTATATTTCTCAGTAGTCGGTTGGCAATTATCAGCAACACGTATGTCAAGACATGTTTCACACATGATGCCAATACCACCCCCACGATGACCAGTGCTACGAGGTATATGAGACATTTTGTATTTTTCGGGACAGACATCACCAATGATTTGCTTAGCTAATAAGTCTTCACAAGGAAGCCACGTCTCCGTAACCGCTATAATGTCACAGTCATGCTCCACTATGTTATAAGCTGATTCTTAGGAAAAAAAAAACCCGAAGATGAAGGGATACACGTGTTAGAATTTTATGCACACAGAATAAAAAATGAGCCAGATGTACATACCCAGCAATTTTGTGCCTTCATCCTGAAGCTCATCAGCTTTATTAAACCCATGTTCATCTTCTCTGGTTGGTCTCTTGTTCAACGGCAATGCTTGAACTTGTCGCCAATGTTTCTCCGCAGCTTGTCGAGCATTTTGTTTGCGTGATCTAACCGTGCGGACCTGCAGCAACAACAACGAAACTTCAACTTGTGAGAAACTTATTACCATAATTATAGAATCTGTTTTCTTGTGATTATGCTTGCTCTTTCTTCCGCTGCTCGCGACTATCTTTTGGTCTCTTTATTCCTGCTTTTACCTCCTTTCCCTCTTGTTGTTTGTAACTAATATTTCCCCTGTTTTCTCGTGCTGTCAGTCGGTCTCTTTCACGCTCAGCATCGCTAACGAGTTGGTCGTCTGCTTACTGTTTTTTTCTTTCCTTCTTCTTTTTCTTCTTCTTCGTCTCTCTCTCTCTCTCCTCTTTCATCGTTTTACAACACATTACAAAGTAACTATTGGAGGGTAATTTAAAGTGTTATTTCTACCCATCTAAACCATGTGAGCGTTGGCGCTACTAATGGAATTTGGCCCACACAAGGACAGAGAAAGACCGGCTCTGACCAGGGTGGGAATTACCCTCCAATACTAAATTCTGTTGAAATATAAGATTACACGGCCAACATTTGCGACGATGTTTTTCTTCCTTGTACTTTTTACATTAAAAAGTACTTACCTTGTTTTTTGTTTTTTTGTTTTTTTTCACAAGTAAACGTCTGCTGATCATCATGTTGTTGTAATCTAACAGGTTGACAAAGAGAAAATTAATGCTGTTTAATGTAATGATTGCAGTGTAAATAATATCCACCTTTTCAATAAGCTATTTTATACTTCTAGGTTAGCGACCAGAGGCCCGTTTCTCGAAAGTCCCGAAAAGTTTTCTGGCTCGAAAAGCTATTTGTGAAATTGCCATCCGCTTGTTTTGGAAAGCCGATCTTTTAACATGTATTTAAGGCAACAAAAAGTAAAATAACTGTAAAATTTGACGAATTAAATCCTCTCCTTTCTTGAGATATAAAGGGAATTGTGACACCCGAAAATGGCCCACAAAGTTTTGTAACTTTCGAGAAGCGGG
>NC_090873.1:22962627-22967627 GCF_036669935.1 Montipora foliosa
TTTTACTGGCTTCTCTTGGAACATTCAATTGAGCCTGGCGGACGTTGCTGTTGATTCTTTTCTCCTCGCCAACTTGTCTGTGAGTTTGTCGGAAAGCTTCTAAAACTGGCCTCTTTCGCAAGGGTTGCCTTATTCACAATGCCTTGGGCACCTCCCCCCGCCCCACCCCCCTACTGTCTGGTCATTGGTGGCTTATCTGATGGCAAGAAGGCCTAGAGCTGGCCGCTTTTTCTTTTCAAGATGGCAGGTCTTTGTTCCGGGCGTACCTTACGGATTGGCTACGCAATATTTTGGCCTCGGCTGGTGTCCCACGATCATGTTGTATCCATACTTTTCGCATTGGAGCGGCTACTGTGTCGGCACGTAATGGCATCCCTGATCACCTCATACAAGCAGTAGGTCGCTGGTCTAGCATCACCTATCAGCTTTACATCCGTACGCCAGCCGAGTTACTCGCTAAGCTCTTGTCGCAGCTGCCCTAACCTTCGTCAGTTTGGGCTGTTTCGCAACCTGTCCCGCGGCAATGACAGCTGTCTGGCTGTTTACAGGTCTCCGTTGACTTCATTATCTAATTATGGCGTTTCAGTTGGGTCTCATCTTGGACAGCTTCCCGCAGTTCGGCTGGTGGGTGCCTCAGGCAGGACGTAGGCCCTGTTAGTCATTGTTGGCGATGAATTTTTCTGGTTTTTGTGCTATTAGTTATTTTACGTGGTTACTTGTCTTTACCGTTAGGGAGTAGGGGTCGGCGCTTGATGGTTTTTAGGGGAGCAAGGTTCCTTGACTCCCTTGTTCGCGGGTCCTTGGCTCTCCATCACCTTGAAGACATGTTTGGGTGATTCCCACTCACGGGGTTGTTATGGTTACCTTGTGCGCTCGCTTGTGGCTCCCTCAATTTTCTCAGGCACCTTCCTTACACCCATCCACACTTCCCCCGCACCCATTGGGGATGGGTTTAAATGTGGCTAAATGAAGTTTTGGCGAGGTTTAACTCGATATAATGCTGGCCAGCGGTCATTGTTGCTAATCGTATGTGGGGGCGGGCTTAGGGCATTTTCAGGGCCCCAGTTGTTTTAAAGCATTCCTGTGGAGGTCAACTCCTTTCGCGCGCGTTGTCTTGCTCGTTCTTTGGTCAACGCTTTTTGCTCCCAATCCCATCCCTCAATGGGGAGGGAGGGAGGAGGGGGGAGAGGGGGGACTCTGCTAACATTTTGTCTTTCCACTGAGTTTCTCAGTGTGACAGTGCCTGTTCTTTCTCAAATTGAAGCCTAATTATCTCTGAAAAATGCAGGGTTACCCCCAATTTTCTTTTTGGATACCAAGAGTACTTACTAAGATCTACTTTCTCCGGATAGTTTTAAATCGCGCAAAAATATCACTGTATTGGTAAGCATCACCGATAGGAAACCCGAGTTTCTCGAGATGCGCGGAACGTATGCGCAATAACAATAGTAGGCACCGTCCTTAAGTAAGTAAAAGAACATGTCTTAAACCCGGGATCTCTTATATTGAGAGCTTGTTGACATATTTCTGCAGGAACAAAAATTGTAAGCTTTTTATGATAAAGAACACGAGTGAGATCGTTTATTTAAAAGATCTTTAATTTACAAAACAAAAACGTTTTATGACATAACATCACGTGACGGCAGTTATGCCATGACCATTCGTTGGAATCTTTGGATATAGAACTTGTCAGCAAATCTAACTTTCCATAAGCAGGCCTGAAACTCGTTCTGTTACAAAAATTAAAAAAAGGCCATTTATTAGAAGACTTTGTAAACGATTAGTGGCTGATTGCAAATACAACAGAGGGAACTGTGGCACTCAAATTTGCCGGGCGTTCCAGATTACTGCTCCTTAGAATCCTACGTTGATAATTCCAAATTACATCTGTCTCAATAGTTTAAGATATAAACGGTGCAGCTCGACAAATAACCAAGGACCTGAGGAAAGTTGCCACATGGTGCTACCAAAATAGCCCTTTGATGCGCCATTTAAATGCGGTGTTTAATGAAGTAATTACGGTATACGTAGTCTACAATTCAATACAAATTCTCTGTTCTCAGTAAAAATATCAGTACATTTCTCAAAGATCGAATATTTGAAGACATTAATTAAGTAAGCTGAGTATGCATGAAGAATTGAGCATATCACTCGAGAAAAGGAATGGATCTCTACGGAATTCATAACCTTCTTTCTTTTCAGTTTTCGCACACCGGCTAGGCTGAGTCAGATTCTTCGCCGCTGTAATATCGATTAAATCCTTGTGTTGGTCTTCCTGTGGGAAAATGAAATTTATATGCTCAGTAACTATTAATTCAACGACTAACTAGCATACAAAATGGCGGTTTTTATAACAGAGACGCATAGTCCATCCAGACCATTCTCGTCACCAGAGCCTTGGATCGACCCAAGGCTCTGGGAAACTCTATGCAGGAGAACATGCGCCGTAGTGTTCTTATAGCCAAAAACTGGCTATTGGAACCTTACGGCGCCTGCTCACCTCTCGCGCTAACATGAATGCACCAATTAGAGACGCTTTTGATTGTCCTTCACGAAAACCAATGAGAAGACACTTTGTTTCAGGGTTCCCCAGAGCTCTTCTCTCGCTCAGTCAAGAGAAGAGCTCTGGAGTCGAGATTGCCATCCAGACGAATCGTGCGTTCTTTATGTTATCCGTCTAGTGTAAAGCCCGGGACCGGGATCTACATGAGACGCAAATTTGGGAAATTTGGGAAACATTTTTTTCTGCGTCTGTCACATCCGTCTGGCATAAAGCCGGGCACAAGACATACCATGCGTCTGGAAGAACTCAGTATCCAGTTTACTGCGTCTTCGACGACGTACTAAAGTGGACAGTTTGTCGAGACGCGTTATGCGTCTTGTGGCCGTCTTTATACCAGACGAACTTAACAGACACAAAAAAGTTTGCCCAAGATCGTCCCAGACGACTTAGGTGTCTCTATTATAAGAAAGCCCATTCTTTACTTTTCAAAGATTACAGTGGTGCTTTCTGGCAGCCTTCAGAAACTCGTTAATATCAAACAGGCTTTTTGTCCAATCGGATAAACCGATTTAGTCACGAGAAAAGGGTTTGACACCGATTAAGTCCTTGTTCACATTTATCTGGCATCGTGATGGTAAAAGGGAAGCCACTTAAAATAAATGTCAAAGTTATGAAAAGCAAAAACGTTTTCATTGAATAAGAATCAGCATGCATTCTGTGGCGCTAGGGATTTACACCTGATAAAACACTGCTGCTTCTGTTTAATAAATAGAACTTCGTGGACAAGGCATCGGATCACTCCGTTTCTTAGCTAAATTTGCGGTCATTTCAGCTTAAAACAGGCTTCGTCATCAGCGTTCCGAGGTTACTTTTCAATCAGGTAAGGCTTTCCGATCGCAAGTACACTACTTGTCAGCGGTTCACCAAAACATGTTTTTTGAGGTTGAGTGAACATCATGAGTTATGCCACATTCATGATTTGTCTCGTGTTTTTAGAGTCCGTCATAACATTGAGCACATTTTGGTTGGGTTTCACGACTTTTGATCCCTGTTTAGCAAACCTGCTGTTGGATTTGAGTTAATTAAACAAGATTGTTGTTGTGTCAGTGAATATTGCTTTGTGTTTAACGAATTGGAAGAAAATTCTGGTTTGTGGGAAAAAGAACTACTTGCTTGAATAACCATAAAAAGTAAGTCGTTTTCCTTGGGGATGCGAAAACGAAAATGCAAGGCTAACTACTCAAAAAATAAGGGCATTTTGTTGTACATTTGTCTACGAACTCTGACCTGGAGATCGTATTTCAAAGATCCCGAAACCTTTTCGGGAAAAATTTCTGGCGATAAAAAAACGCTTTGTATCTTCAATAAGGAAAACGTTTCAATTCATGAAACGTTGCAATTGTTTTGTTTTTTACGGACATGGAAATATGTTCAAAGATCAATTCTTCAAAATGAACAGATCTTAGTTTCACGAATTTCTTTTCGGGCCCGAAAAGCCTCTGGCATTTTTTAGAAACAGGCCTCTGTTTCGAAATTAGCGCAGTCAAAGTCGGAGTCCATGTTGTGTATCCGTTGGCAAACACAATCATGATTGATTGTTTCAAATTTGTGCGAATGCATAGAATAGCCGGACGTTTGTGATTCGGCGATTGTCTGGTTCGGAAACAGCAAGAAGTCGCTTTTCCCTGTGCTCATCGAGAAAGTCGAGGGTGAGCAACGTTTTATCATGGATGTCACAAACTATTTTTTGAATGTAAACAACAGATTTTAGAAAATAACTTAGGGGTTGGTAAAAAGCTTAATGACTAAAAATTATGTTAATGAGTTATTTGTGCACGACCCCTCAAGCTGCATAGTTTAATCCACCACTGAGTCGTGCTTAAATATAGGTTGTCTGTCTGTATATGAGTTGAAGACAAGAGCAGTCGAGGAAAATTTTGCGCAAAAAAAAAAGGCCAACTGAGTTTACCTGGTCTTGGGTCCCAGTCCGTCTCACTTCCGCTTTCAAGTTGGGTCCGTTGCCATGGCCGACTCCCGCTAAACTCAGGCGACGCAACTCCGTCATAATTGGCTTCCGTCTAAATGAGGGGTACAAGCAATGAAATCTTTTGCATTAGATTGTAGGGACTACAAGCAAAAACAAGGGGTACATCCGAACAACAGCCGTCGGTTGAGATCAAACAGCCGTTCAAGTGTGCGTTAGCCTTTGTCTTCCCGTTCCACTCCAGGAACAAAAGGGAAAAAAATCAGCATTAGACTAGAAATTAAAACAAAAACAATGGAGAGAAAGGATTACATCATTTTCGGAAGAATATCCGTCGAACTTCCAAGCATTCTGTTGGCTTTCTGAGTACACCAAGTCACTACGGCTGGAGGACGCAGTTGGGGGTCTGGAACTATCGCGATGATCATCAGCAAAAGAGCCACCCCTGGGACAAAAAGGAAGAAAGCGAATGATGTGAAGCTACAAAAACACCGCGATTCAGATCAATAAATA
>NC_090873.1:22985127-23022627 GCF_036669935.1 Montipora foliosa
ATACTGATTGTTGACCTGGTTGTAGTGTGAACCTCAAATAATCTACTTTTTGGCTGCACTCTGCAATGCGTCAACCAGAATATGAGTTCAGACAGAAAAAAGAATGAGAACTAACAACTGATTTTCTATAGCAGTCGCTGGTTCGTTCTGATTCTATTGACGCTTTGGTTGACGTCGCTGTTAATTCAACACCCAATTAACTCCGGGCTCTAAACGAAAGAAAACCTTCAACCTGCCTTCTTGTCAACGCCCCAGTAACTCGATGTGGGTTGCCCAATAAAGCTACATAATAGAATTAACGTTAGTTGGTGTAGACGCCACAAAGTGACCCCCTCTAATCATGACCTTAATTAGAACCCTATACAAAAAGGAGTACATAAAGTTCTTCCACGTTGTGACTTGTATGCAAAGTATCATGAACTTCAATATCCAGCTGTGTTAGGACATGTTTGAACTCGATTCTTTGATGGCGCTGCCCACTGTAAAGCCTGATCGTTTTAAATGGCATACACCTTATTCCAAAATGGCCGCCATTTAAATATTCTTTTTTTTTTATTCAAATTAGCCCTTGATGCCTCGTTCTTAAGATTAAAATTCAAAAGAATATTTTATCTTGAACGAGGCAACAAGGGCCAATTTGTATGCGCATAAATCAGCGGCCAGGTGTATTTATCCACTCTAAAGCGATTTATCCAGAAGATACCGCCATCCGTCCATAAATGCACAGCCCTTTGGACAAAAATCTCTCTGCTGCTCAAGCTCAGTGTGTGTGGGAATTTTTGACAGAATGCAACTATTGTGGTTAACGGAGTAATGCGCCCGTGGGAAACATGGGAAACGGACGAAAGGACAACTGAAAAATCAGCGTCCTAGGCAGAATGGGTGGAGCATGCGACCGGTTTTGTCGAGGTCTTATCCCTTTCGTTCATTTCCAGGCAACTAAATTACCCTTTATGACAGCATCTTATCTGTTCAAGATCACATTAAAGCCTTCCTACCTTCACTTGCTGAGTAAATGCTTCTAACTGCAAAAACAGAGTATACAGCTTTTACCAAATGAAACAAAAATCATATATTTTCTGCTCCTTCTCCACCCCCCCATCCCCCCCCCCCCCCCCCCCCCCCCCCCCCCCCCCCCCCCACACCCACCAAAAAAAAAATCCTGTATTATAGATAAGTATTCTTTCAAGGTTGCACACTATTTGAAAGAAAATCTTGCTGCAAATTATAGATCTAAAACTTGCAGTCTGCCAACAGGATGACAATGCGACTATAGAAAGACGTAGAAACTGCATTTCGACCAAT
Source organism: Montipora foliosa (assembly GCF_036669935.1). NCBI lineage: Eukaryota > Metazoa > Cnidaria > Anthozoa > Scleractinia > Acroporidae > Montipora > Montipora foliosa. The sequence continues at coordinate 22,986,433 of NC_090873.1, forward strand.
CAAGAGAAGAAACAGAAATGAAGAGGACTGGGCAGCTTCTCTAGCTTTTGTGAACAACAGCCGATGAGGAAATAAAATAAAGGTTAAGTTAATTTCTAATCCTGGTATACGTAATTGGAAAATTCTTACAGAGAACTTCCAGTCGTCAAAGTAAAATTAAAGAAATAAAAAGACCTTACTTTTTTTTCAAACCAGCTACTCTGGATGAGTTACCTGTCCCGCATCGTTGAGTTACTTCAACAGTGTAATCGTCAGTATTCCTTATCAACAATTTTAAATGTCGAGGAGGCCATAGTACAAGATGAAAAATTGACGTTCCTAGCAGGTCATTTTACGACCCCTTTTTTATCTTTCGCGTAAATTAATTTTAATCTGTTTATATCCAATATGCGTTCGTTCAATACTACTACTACAACAGTAGCAATCACCGGCAATTCTTACCTTCGGATTTTTGATCGCTTGGTTGCCCAGTGATAACTCTGAAACCAAATGGAAATAGCAAATTTGATGAAGTTAACATGTTATTCCAGCAATCGGTTCGGTTGAAGAGGCTACGCAAAGAGACCTGGTAAAACGGTTTGTGTGTGTGTGTGTGTGTGTGGAAAAGCAAAGCCGAAACCCTTTGTCATCCACCCCTTTTCTACTGTGTTAAAACATGTTAGATTGATATTGAAAGAGCTGAAAAGTATTTAAAATTTGCTTCATCAACCATTCAACATACTATGCTGAGTGAAGTCAAAACCACGTTTACCGCGAATTCCAACGTGACAAACTGCGCGCGTGAACACTAATCGGTCTCTCAAATAGTATCTCAGTATAATAAACTGCGACAGCTCTTCAAACAATCCTTGTTAATGTGTTGAAGCCATTTGTCGCCAGACCCTCCAAAGCGTTCAATACGGTTCAGCAAAATCGAACAGATGTTGAAGCAAATGTCGAGGCAAATGTGTGCACGGGCCCTTGCGTTATTCTGGACACGTCCTTATTCCACGACTAATGGAGACCCAAGACGAACGATGCGTTACTTATCGCACTAGGCCATAGGACTATTTACTGCCTTCTGTTGTTATGGATGGCAATTAAGGATGGAACTGAACTATGAACTAAAAAAATGTCTTTTTTCAATAACACAGCTCGCCGTAAATGGACACATTTTACTGAAGAAGCGCTCAAGTTCATGCGAAAATTCACTCGCGATCTTCCTCTTTGATTTGCAAGAGTACTTTAATAAACGAGGATTCAATTGTGCATAAGTTTCATTCCAGTAACAGTGCCTATTTTACTTAACAGCACTCGAGAAAAACCCCGTCCGGTCTCTCGAGACAAGTAAGAGTTTACGCTTGGGCAAGCGATTTCCTCTCAGCACTTGCTCACGTGGCTAGTACCTGCTCAATCAATGAAAGAACTAAAGAGATATCGAAATTAGAATTTTTCCCCAAGAAGCAACTTGGGGATTTTCACCTTTTTTATGCTAGAGAAGTAAAAAAAATCATACTTAGCACATCTTGCACATATGCTGACTCGTATTGACTCTGCCGTCGAGGATCCTTGTTTCACAGACTGCACAGATATTCAAATAAAGGGAAGGGAAACTTGATATAAAAGAGGGTACAGTAACTATGATTCTGGTTTTAATTATAACTAGCCTGTGTACAGCCGCCCACTCTCCGAAAAAAAAAAATCGGAAACGAGCGTCTGTCATTTACCGTTGATAATCGTGTTCAATACCACGTGATTTTTCCTGGAATGTAAGGAAAATGATTTAATTGGTTATTACCCCTCGATCATTACATCATTGAAACAACGAGTTTTGATTGGCTTTTATTTTTATTTCTCCACATCAACACTGTGAGAGATTTTACGATGAGATCGTTTTCACTTTGTGCATGGCAAAAAATACGAATAAAAATATTGATGGTCAAAGAGGTTTTTCTTTTAAAGTACGAGCGGAATTATTATCTATGGAATATAAATTGGAACTCGATTCTACGTACATTTGTAGGAATTGTTTGTCAGCGCTGAAGAAACGAAAGCGCTCCTGACGAATCTTCACCAGGGGAATATAGCATGATTCAAAAGATTGTTCACTCGAAAACGTCTCCCGCTATCCTCTTACCAGTCAATGTAATCCCAACGCCTTGCTCGGACCAGCCTAGCCATTCTCAAGAACAATCTACAAAGCGTGTTGCCCTGGAAGATTTGAGATGTGGACATGTCCAGGAAAATAACAGCTCATTGGCAACGATCGGGGCTGCTCTAAAGATCAGAACCGTACCCGGTTGGAAGACTTGCAAACGCATCCTTTCGTTTAAAGAGTGCTTCTATGCTATAAAGCCAAGGAATCTTAAAACTATTGGAGACGCTCCTCAATGCACGTTTGGAATCTACCTCATTTACCACCATTTTGAAAATTTAGCTCCAAAGAATATATGACCTGCGCAAATTTTGGTCAGCGTAGATCACTCAATAATATATCCAAAATTATTTCGGAACACGATTATCAACGGTAAATCACAGACGCTCCTTTCCGATTAAGAGGGCGGCTGTACACAGGCTAATTATACCAAGTTATTATGTAAAATATGCTCAGGAGCTACAGAATGTTATCCTGATAAATCAGAAAGAGTTAAGCAACTGACTATTACACATCTTCTTCCCCCTTTCTCCCACCCCCTCCCCCAATAACTCAGACTGGACAAAAGGTCTTCTCTGACTTTCCCCTATCATTTACTCATTTATTTACTTATTTCACAATTCAGATACAAGTATACTATATAAGTATTGCTTTTCTAAAGTCGAATCGAGCCGAGCCCAGTCGAGACGAGCCAAGCCAAGCAGAGCAGAGAAGATTTACTGGTGATTTGTGTTGTTTGCTCAATTCAAGTCGAGCCGAATAGAGCGGTGTCGAGTCGAGCAGAGAAGAGCAGAGCAGATAACCTCTACTTACACACGAGATATTTAAAGCTTGACGATCGTGAGAACGCGAATGTAAAGTAAGATTTAATCAAATAAACAAATTAATTAATTAATTAATTAATTAATTAATAATAATAATAATAATAATAATAATAATAATAATAATAAGAGGCAACCAGTTGGTTTAAAAATCGAAAATGGAGTTGCCAAACCAAGACCACCGACGACTAGAGCACGCGCATGCAAATCAAACAAAAAAACACTACACTACGCATCCTCCTTGGCCGGATTAAGAAAGTCAGTCAGACTATCTATACAAGTCAACAGTCAAGAGCGACCAAAATCCATCAAATTTCCTCCAGGATGTGTCGAAGTGGTTCCATATGTAATCTCATTTTTCCAGGTCGATAAGGTTGGGTCAGAAAATCAATGTAGTCTGAGGGTAACCACACCAACTAGTACCTTACCTTGGACAGTTTTGCTCCAGATCTGTTTAAGTTGGACACACCTTCAGATTCCAGCTCGTCTACATTCTCTGAATTGAAGTATATTTAAAAGAAGCACAGAATTACTTTTTGGTACAGGGGTAATGAGCAATGGGTGAGAACATGGACCAATTAAATGAGAGAAACAGATGTTGGCTTTTCGTTTTAACTTTTACATTGTATACAACTTTAATTTGGAGACTATATTATCCCAGGGTTGAAATCGTTTTTTTTTTTTTGTTTCTCGTTCCTTGCTTTGGCATTTTGCATTTGATTACAAATTATATGAAATTTATTTGAACTGCCAAATGGGCAAGAAATGAAAGTTGCAAAGTTAAATAAGCGACGCAGGCCTGAAACACCCCAGACTTAACGGGATTTCCTATTCGCATGTTTTCGTTTCTCGAGATCTTCAAAACTGCACCTTCTCTTGCAGTTTCACTATACGACACCATAAACTCTTATTCCCCTGTCCTGGTCTTGCGATAAGGGAAGTTTGCTGGTGTCATTGTTTACATTTTGCAATTGTTTCATTCACACACGACTTTGCTGACAGAAAACATCATGCTATTTAGAACTTGTCAAACTTCGATAAAATAATCTCTAATTTTAAGCCTTTTAGCTTTGATAACGAGCGTGTAGCCATTAGCCATCAAGAACTAATAAATTCTTGGGGGGCAAAAACTCTAATGATCCCATGCATTGTTTGCAAAATTTCGAATTTTCAAGACATCGTTGCTCAGAGATTATCCAGTATATCGCGTTCGATTTTTCAGAGGAAGCTCGTTATGCAATTCAGTTTCAACATTCAGTACCTTACTCTCGGTTGACTGCTTTAGAGAAAACGATAACCTTAAGCTAATCAGGAAAAAAATGTAAACAGAGATTTTCCTATTAGCCAGTACGGAGCTCCGTAAGTCCTTTGCAATGGAAATGCCGTACAAGCTTATTAAAAGGGGAAAAACCCAAGAATGAACGGATAAATTTTATGCACACAGAAATACAAGATGAATCAGATGTACATACCCAGCAATTCTGTGCCTTCATCCTGAAGCTCATCAGCATTATTAAACCCATTTACATCTTCTCTGGTTGGACTCTTGTTCAACAGCAATGCTTGAAGTTGTCGTCGATGTTCCTCTGCTGCATGTCGAGCATTTTGTTTGCGTGATCTAACGGACCTGCAGCAACAGCAACGAAACTTCAACTTTTGAGAAACGTATCACCATAATTATAGTCTACTTTCTTGTGATTGTGCTTGATCTTTCTTTCGCTGCTCGCGGCCATATTTTGGTCACTTTATTCCTGCTCTTACCTCCTTTCCCTCTCGTTGTTTTCTCGTGCTGTCAGTCGGTCTCTTTCACGCTGAGCATCGCTAACGAGTTTGTCGTCTGCTTACTGTTTTCTTCTTCTTCTTCTCCTTCTTCTCCCCCCCCCCCCCCACCCTCCTCTTTCCTCGTTGTGCAACACATTAAAAACTATTTAGCTTGTTTTTGTTTTTTTGTCTTCTTTTATAAATAAAAGTTTACTAATTATCGTGTTGTTCTAATCTAACAGTTGGACAGAAAGAAAATTAATTATGTGTAAGGTAATGATCGCATTGTAAAAAATATTCAGCTTTTCAATACGCTATATATTTATACTTCTAGGTTAGCGACCAGGCCCCAGTTGTTCAAATGATGGATAGCGCTATCCACCGGATAAATCACTACCAAAAACTTGGATAAGTCATAGCGAGACCAAAATTATTGCGCTATCCAATCGATAGTAATTTAATGAACGAAATGATATATGAATCATATACTGAATTGGGGATATGAAATCAAGTAAAGCTATGATCCTCGCAGTTATGGACGCAATTTTAGCAACGGCGTAGAGAACCCTGAAAAATTCAGGACTTCAACGGGGTTTGAACCGGTGACCTCGCGATACCGGTGCGACGCTCTAACCGACTGAGCTATGAAGCCACTGACGTTGGCAGCTGGTTATTTGTCGTTTCTAATTTTCCCGTGAAAAATGAATCAATGAACGAAATGATACATGAAATGAATCATGTACTGAACTGCCGATATGAAGTCAAGTAAGTCCTGAATTTTTCTGTGACGCTTCTCCACGCAATCGCTAAAATTGCGTCCATAACTGCGAGGATCATAGCTTTACTTGGATATTAATTTGTTCGGTGGATAGCGTTATCCACCTTTTGAACTTTGCACGAAGCGTGGTTAGCACTATTAGCATTAAAATACCTATAGGTCTTGATACCTCTTAACTAACGGTTGGCGCTAACCAGACTTCCAGCAACCAGCCCCTAGGCCTGTGAATAGCACTTAGGCTTGGGGTGACCATGTTTAAATTACAGACCTAACTGTTTTCAAGTAGAAAACTTCAGTTAAGTACAAACTAACTCGTGTGAGATCACTGAAGACGAGTCATTCACTTCCTGTCTGGATTCCCTGCCAGTATAAAACTCTTCCTCCAGATTATCATCAGCATTTTCATTCACAGGCCTTGTGCTTGACCCTCGTCTGCTATAAACAACAGTTCTTTCTGCTGGTACTTCCTGTGAAAGTATGTGACATATCATAATTACTAAGTAACTATACCCGGACTATAGAAATCATAATTCAGATAAACCCCTAAGAAATTTAAAACAACGGAGCTGTACATCAAGTGTTGTTTTCCCGTATGGGGTGACCCTGGAGGGGACCTCCTCGTAAGGGAAGAGGTACTACATCTACATCTAAATCTATATGTTCCAGCGCTCGGCAAAGTTCTTTTTGACGTATGGCTATATCTGCTTAGGTGGCCTTACACACAAGCCTTTTTAGAGACATAACTGCCGAGCCGGCCACTTCTTTGGGAAAGATCAGGACAGCCACAATACCGGAGACTTCATCCCATACTCTTCTCGAATAGTGTGTGGGTTCTATAACGTCCCACAGGGAACTAATGAACATGGAATTTATGAACATGAAAGATATTCTGTGAGACGGGGCATACCGTTTATAGTCCTACTCAGAGAAGAACTGAAAGTCTAACCATTTGCTGGGGTAATTACAAAGCCAGCACTTTCTCCTCATTCAGTCAGTATTTAAGGCCCTGAGTGTTGGTCAGGTCATATCGAACTCAAGACCTCCCGCATGACAGCCCGATGCTCAACCAACTGAGCCACCGGTCAGCGGTACTACCTAGGCCATCAAGGACAGGGAAAGGTAAAAAGAAATAATAATAATAATCTCATCCTCACCTTTTCATTTTCAACATTTCTTCCCCAAGATGATGCTACCAATGCAACACAAAGAAAAGGGTTTTTTCAATAAACTAGCCACAAACAATAATTATCCCTCACCCTTCATCAATAGCTGCGAAAGATCGCTGTCCAAACCTCATACTGATCTACCAGCATCTACATCTACATGTACATCTACATCTACATGTCCAGCACTCAGCAAAGTCGCTTTTGACTTGTGACTGTTTCTGCTTAGATGGCCACATACACCACAAGCCTTTTTAATTGACCATTGGCCAACCAATGGTTTCGTGGTGCTACTCTACGTGCAAGGTATTGAACAGTTTATTCCTGCGACCGAAAGCCCAAGAAAAGGTTGACCGGCAACAATCTGGCACAGTATACAAAATCAGTTGCACAAACTGCAATTTTGTATAGTGCCATCAAACTGAATGAACACTGAAAACAAGGATTGCAGAACACAAAAGGGCTCTTTCTATGTTAGACCAGGACTCCAAGATCTCCTGCCACGTCCACGAAAACAATCATGAATTCAAATGGATTAGATGGCAGTATTGTTGGCGCGAGAGGCAAATTAGCGAGCAGCGAAGTTATGGAGAATAGGACGGGCAAAGCACCCGTCCCCATTCTCCTCGCCAACAATACCATCAGCAACGCAGGCTAGGATTTTGGACGAGTCAGAGTCATCGGACATGGAGCTATCTTTCACAAGCGACTCTTTTTGGATGCCTGGATGTCAATAAAGGTTCCGCAATCTGGAAATGACCACGTTCCCATCCCTGAAATCTACAAGTCTTTTGCACGCGCATAAATCTCATGTTACGTTTTTCCTTGAAACTTCATGCGGAATTTTTCCTCAGCACGCTTTTGACGTGCTGCTCTTTGAATCACCCGTACTAACGTAAATATTTCAATTGATGAAGGCTCAAGCACAAGCCGAAATGTCTTAAACGAAACATCAATAACAACATCCTGTACATTACACCGGGTAATTAAGTGATAACGAGTGTCCGGGTGAGTGTAAATAGTAATCCTGAGAAGGACTCTTTGGTATCACATTGACGGACATTATGTCAACCTCGGCAGAAGTCAGAGTCAAGAGTGGAAACTGTTTGCGCGGAAGTCAGCTACAGGGTCAAAGATTGACTCTGAAGAAAAGACATTTTGTTTTCTTTAAATTTAGAGTTAACTTAATTGCACAAAGCCAGTCATAAATAGTTAGTAATTCAGAATTAGTTGGAAGCAATTTAACTCATCTATATTTTTATCTGAAGCTGTTAAAGAAGTATCATCACCAAAAAGTCTCATTGAGAAAAAACTAGAAAATTGAGTAAAACCATTGATGTATATTAGAAACAGCAAAGGTCCAAGTCTACATTATAAAGTAAATGATGATAAAAGGCTAATAACAAGACTCGCAAAACAATATTATTAGTCTTAAGATTACGTTTAAAGTGCCGAAGTGATCTAAAAATTCACTTCCTTTTTTCTTCAGATTTTGAAAGTGTGTTTGCTTAACATCTGACTGGCAAAATGTTCAGCTTTGATTTTCATCCAAAGGCCGCTTACTTTGAGTGTAAGTTTTGGATTTTACGGTCCACCATTATTCACGTTCAAAACTGACCGATTGGACCTCAGACGGTTGGATCCAGGGAAAAGTGACGTCAAAGGCTCGCTAGCTTAAAATTTCAGCGTGTGAATGCAGCATATTACCGGTATATACATGTATGCAAAACGCGAGTTTAAAAGTCTGAAAGCCCAAAACTCCCGTGCAGCATGCTAATTCTGTGACGTACACACACATTGCATTCTCAAACTAGTGAGTCTTTTAATAGATGTTATTTTCTCCTCCACCCAGTTCTCTTAAAAACTTAAAGTTACCGGTAGCAATGGCGGACCATTAACTAGGAAAATTCCAGTTAAAATAAACAGGTGTCTTTTTGAAATTGAGGCTTGAACGTTTGGTTGCTTAGTGTTTAGTTAACATAGTTTTGAAATCAAGAGAAAAATAAGAATTGGTTTTTTGGTCACAGGGGCACTTTAAAGATGATCAATCTACTTTGTCAAGTGAGTTGAGTTCTTGCTTTGAAAATTATTTTCCATCATTTCTTTGAAACCCACCCTTGATTAATCACTAACAGGATTTTAGGTTGTATATTATTCTTGGCTTTATTGGTCACATGACTTACTTCCTTGGTATTCCTGTGAGTGTTCAATGCTTGTCTTGGTAGGCCTGTGTTGCATACTAAACCACTCATCAAAGTCATGTGAAGGAACTGAGGTCTTATGATTCCATTGAGGTCGCTCATCATTATTTTGAGTATGTGCTGCATTTTGTAAATTAAAATATTATTGACTCCTGGGAGTGAGACTTAACAGATTTTACTCTGTCTAATGCCAGACGATTTTACTCATCAACTGGGGATGTCCTGGGGTGTCCTAGGGTGTCCCCTCCAATAACCCATTGACTCCTGGGAGTGAGACTTGACAGATTTTACTCTGTACATGTGTAATGCCTGATGATTACTCGTCAAATGGGGGAGTCCTATCACACCCAAGGAGTGAATGGGTTGACCAGCCAAAAACGTTGTCCCGTCCATTAACTCATTGACTCATGCGAATGAGACTTAACAGATTTTACTGAAGCTGTCTTACGCCCGACGATTTTACTCGTCAACTGGGGATATCCTGGGGCTTCTCAGGAGTCAATTTGTTAATGTGCAATTTGAGTTCATACAATACAAGCCATTTTTAAAAAAATGCTCCCAACTGCCACATTTCAATAGCAAAAATTAATACTATTGATTAACCCTTTTAGGTGACTAGCCATCATTGTTGTCACAGTCAAAGTTGACAAGTTTTAATCTTACATGTACATGTAGGTTAATTAATGTCTGTTTTTCTTCAATAAATTTAAGGTAAATAGTACCTGGCTTCTTTGAGTGAAGTAGTTGACATTTATGGTCAGCTGTCGGTACTTATTGTCAAATCACTGACAGTGTAGTACCATATTAGGGGTGGTCAATGGTACCTCCAAAATCTTGGCACTTGCATAAGAGAAGTGAAGTGAATCTATTAGTCTCTCCCCACGGGGCTTTTCAGGACTAATTTACAATGCTTTGTGGGGGACTTTAGCCAGACTGCTTGTTACACAGTTTACAATTATTTTTTTAGGAAGTGAGAGATGCCCCCATTCAGATAGGTCAGACCACAGCACCAGGGACTACGTCCCCTACTCTTATCGAATGGTGAGTGGGTTCTTTAACGTCCCACACTATTTAATTTCCAACAAGGGCTATGAGACGGGACCTCCGGTTTACAGTCCTTATCCGAGAAAACTTGAAAGTCTAACCATGTGCAGATGATGAGTAGCACAATCATGATGTACATTTGGGAAACCAGTATCTTGAACGAACACTTCAGGCCATATCTCCGCTCGTAAAAAGTGCTAGCCACTCACATTTCGCAGATATGCTTCTTACATATTAAGTAACATTTACAGTGTAGATTAGCGAAATCGGTTGCTTAAGTTTAGAATAAACGGATTCGGTTGTCCACTTTGGGGACAAAAAATGGCGCGTCACGCGTAACACACGAACTAGTAAGACAAGCACAACAAGGTTCTTCAGACGGCTTGTACTTTATTCCTCACAACGAAATCGACAACATATTTCACATACACAATGTTGCAACCAGTAAATAAAAAAATTGTGGTTAATTTCTCACCAATGACTGAGAAAAGAGGGCGAAAAGCACAACAGTCTTGAGCGTCACGCTCCTAAATTCTTCAGTGCTGTTTTGCAATTTCCGTCTGTAACCCACGGATGTTTTGTGGTTAGGCAGAATAAAATATGGTTCTAGAATGCTCATTTGTGGTAGTTGCTTTGGAGAAAGTTTTACCGAAAATTTCTCAGCACACGAGAAGCCAGAGCATTTTTTCTCAGTCTGAAACACTTTGTCCGCCATTACAATTTGCCTTAGGGCCAAAGCACAGCTTCGCAAAATGTCCTCTGTATCTTGCTTGTCCGAGCTCACATTACAAAACCCAAAGAAAAACAGAATGTTCATCTCTTGTACAAATTACACGCCAAAGCTCAGAAAGAAACAATTCAAATTGTGAAAGAACGAGACCTCTTTGTGAGTCTGAAACACTTCTTGACGTTCAGAGGTTGACAAAGCGAATTTAGAGCGTGAAAGAACCAAAAGTTTCCCCTTGCACATCCGCCATTACGTTTCGAAACGTTCCCTCAGAGCAAGCTTTGCTACCAGGCCTTGACTTGATTTTATCCAGTTAAACCGGTTTTTTCCGGACTTCAGCCCATTTTGCCCAGTTTTTGCAATCCATGTGGGAAATTTCGCGGGAATTTCTCAATTGCGAATCAAGCGAAGCATATAATCAACTCTGAAATTAGCATTTCTGTAATGTCAAAAGTTAAAAATGAGAATATTTCGGGTTATTTAACAAAATTTTTTAGGGTAATCTAGGCAAAATGAGGAAATTACCATGCCTGCAAGGGGTCATGGGTAAATTTAAAATAGCTTATTTTTGATCCATCAGTACAAAAAAATTTCATTTTACATTAAGATATCAGCTTAAGAGGCTATTTGATTTTGTCAGGTTCCTTTTCATCCAATTTTATGACAGCATGAAAAATTTTGTAAAATTTCACTGTTACACAAATGTACATCATGATTGTGCTACTCATCAGATGTAATTACAAAGGCCGCACTTTCTCCTAAGTTATTTTAAGACCTTGAGTGTTGGTCCGGCCAGAGTCGAACTCACGACCTTCTGCATACTTTTCATCTGATCTCGAAATCTCGACAGCCTTTCAGGCTTTGGGAAGAGTCTCAAAGTCTCATTTTAATATATTGCATTTTATTGCAGTGTGAAGTCTTGCATGTTTACAGTGTAAGTCTCGGTTTCAGATTCCCAAACAAGGGTCTCAGCATCTGTAATGGTGAGTCTCAGATTTTACCATTCGTCACCCCTCATATTCAAGTATGCAAAAAATTGTATTAATTTTTCTAGTTCAGTAACCTGTCAGATTCCACTCATCCTTATACCTGTTCTTGCGTGTGGCCTCATGTTATCCTTGTCACCAATACTTTTACCAGTTGACTTGCTTCCACTCAGCCAAGGTCGAGGATAATCTCTGCCAGCTTTCGAAGCAATGCTGGATCGGTACTTAGATCCTTCTGTGTGGGAGTCAGGACCAGCCCAAGACTTTGCTAACATACTTCTGCCTAGAGTTAGGAAAGTTAAATAAATTATTAATGATATGAATGACCTTCAAGGATCTTTCAGAAGCTCTTCAAACACCAGACTACAGTGTAGATGATTCAGCACTGAATACCGGTAGATGATTCAAGTTGGCCCACGGTGCACAATAAATCATTTTGACACAACTTTGCTGGCCTTTTTTCATCTTTTCTGCTTACTTCTATATAATAAGATTATAAATATTGAAAACGCTAAAAATGCTTAACTGCCAAATGCTGAGTCGACCTCCTGAGCAAAAGGTTTTTAAGAGAATCAATGTACAGTACATGATAAGAAATCATTCCAGAAGGTCAACACCTGACCAGATTTAGCTTTAATAAATTGTGCAAATCCAAAAAAGCTGTTATCAACCACCTCCTCATTTACCTTCATCAAATGAATGTCGTGTAACTTGGTTACCGCCGAGGGCCATTGACCGCGAGAATTTTGTTGGACCTGACGGAGGTAGTAATGATCCAGGACCCTGAGCAAATACATCAAAATTAATAATCAATTATTAGTGGAGCTCTACGTGCGCGGAGCACCATAGTTAAGAAAACCCATCGATGCGAGAAAATTTGCTTTTATAGCCATGACATCATGAACGTCCGTATGCCCACCCCTCGATGTATGCCAATGTGACCAGTATCATGCCACGTGTAGTTTACAGCATACATCTTTGATATTGGACATCCATGTTTTGATCAATTGACACCTGTCAAAACAAGGTTTCTGCTGACCAGTATCACATGACCATATCACAGGCTCAAGCTTAGAGCTCACCGAGGTCAGCTGTTTTTTTTTTTAAGTTGACCGCTGACCAGGTACTGGTTTTCGATTGGAGTGTAGGCTCAACGTAGGTTAACTCATCTAAAAATAAGCAAGGCTTCATTTTTTAATAGTGCGCTTTCTATGGCTCGACGCAGCTATACAGCCATGCTACGTCAACTATAGTTCTTACACAGTCAATGCTTTTCGTGTTCAGGTGGGAAATGGTTTGGAAAATGTTTTCTTTCTGCCTTTTCACTGGTTTCAATCCAGTTTGACATATCATGATAGCTGTGGTCCACACTGGCGGCTACGAAGTTATTCAAGTCAAGCATCGGAGGGATATAAACTTAAAGCTGAGTGTGTTTTTTTTAATTTGCTTAGAACTGCTTTTTTCTCTGTATTACAATTTTTGGCATATCTTTAGAAGCTCTGATAAGGTTACATGATGCCTGGAGGACCTATAACTACAACAGAAATGAAAGGAGAGCGAAAGCTAATGACAACAACAAAACAGAATACCAGTAATAGCTCATACTTGTTGGAAGAAGTTACTCCACAAATTCTTTCCTTGGGCACTAAACCGTTTGTTATTTTTACAGATGCATTATTTAAAGTGAATGCGTATTTTTAAAAAGTCACGGTTTAATTGGTTTTTCCTTTAATTTTTATTGACAGGTGGAATTAAATAACAATTATCTGTACTATTTTGGACAAAAAGATATTAAGTTGAATTGTTTGTTTGTTTTGCTTTAAATGTGAGCGAACAAGTGATTTTTTAATCCATTTGCCTAACTGGTTTTCAATGAGCCTAGACAGTGACTAGAACATTTTGCCTTTATATTATAAACATGTAATCGAAATGAGTTCTCGTAAAATTAGGGGGAAATTTCACTAGCTTGTGTTTACAGAAGTTTGTTTAAAGCACCTAAAGGTAATTTGTGTTTGTCCTTTCTTGGTTGTGTTGCCGTATTTTGCCGATTCTTGTTTCAATGAAATAAATCAAAATGTGAATGATCTCGTTTTCAGAGATAAAGTGGAATAAAGTACCGGTACATCAGTGAAACTCTTTTTGACCTTGAACTGACAAAGTTTTTTATGGTTTCTAATTTTAGCGTGATTCCTATTCGCTGGGTATAACTTGACAGTTAACTCTGAAAATGGCTTTTTTTCCTTTCCATTCAGTCACTGAGGGTGTGCTTGTTTTCTTTTAAAACTCGTGCAGTTCAACAAAGGTCATTGCCAAGCTGGTGAATTCAAAACTAACTTTCACTCGAAAAACCGATATCACACTCATTCCTTTGTGATTCATGCCATATTTACCATGACGGAATTCACTACCTAGACAATGATTTTTTCTACAGAAGAAAGCAAAGAAAATGATTTAATTATTTTAAAGCAGCAACCGGAAACATCAAAATGTGGACAATTCGAAACTTTTTATTTCCATTAACCCTACAGGCAGTAAGAGTAAACAGGGGACCAGGGAGCTCGGCTTTTAGGCTTGGCTAAATCTATATATTATTGTTATTAAACATCCAAGTCAATTTTAGTTTTTTTACCAATCACCTTAGAACCCATTTACAATACCTTAGAGGTTCCATCAGTGGACATCTTTTTTAAGACTTTTATCAGATAAGAAATTGGCTCTTCAGGAGTGTCCTTTATTACTTTAGCCATCAGATCCTACAAAATTAAAACAAATTTCACAAAATGAAGGGACATTTAGGCAAACCCGAGACGAGGGTTTTCATAACTGTTGAAAATTCTCCCAACTCCCCCGAGTGTAATTAGATGAGGTTATGGAAACATGGAAAAAAGTCCTGTAGCCTTTTATAATAACATAATATTTCTCAAAGATAATTCGACAAATGAAGGAAAATGCTGGTTTTTTAAAGTCTTGACTGAAACAGATTTTTTTTATACACACTCATATTTCCTACCAGCCAATCAAAATGCGCATTTGACAACACATAACCAATCAAAATTTGTGTGATGTCACAGCAGTGTTTCCATACTCTCATCTAAACACAGCTCTTTCAAGACCAGTGAGAGTGTGCGTACTATCCTAATTATTTTATAATACATGTACATGTACAGTATCTAATAGTACACGTGTATTATCACATTTCCATATCAATATGATTTGTTATCATGAGAATTGCCAGAGCGGTGGACACACTACTTGCAGGTCATTTCCTGTCTTGGCATTTCAACCCTTTTAGGAACTACGACCAATAGTCTGCACTCCGGGACAGGAGAACTCTGCCCCTTATAGTTTATACATTAGGACGCCATTTTCAATGGCTAAACAGTGAGTCTACACTTAATCCATTCATTCCTAAAGCAGCCACCACTGATG
This sequence comes from Montipora foliosa, assembly GCF_036669935.1. Taxonomy (NCBI): domain Eukaryota; kingdom Metazoa; phylum Cnidaria; class Anthozoa; order Scleractinia; family Acroporidae; genus Montipora; species Montipora foliosa. The sequence continues at coordinate 23,001,477 of NC_090873.1, forward strand.
AGAAAAAAATTGTCTGGCATTAGACAGATTAAAATCTGCTGGTCTGTCTGTCAGGAAGGAAAGGGATAATTATCGTTATTCAAGATCAAATGAGCCCCTAACCCCTTGTCATAGGCTGGTCTGCTCTACCCTCCAAACTGTGAGTCCCCTGACTCCTTCCTCAGGCTAATGACAGATTGTCAACATTTACTAAATTCCCTCTTTGATTCCCTAATAACAAGTACCTTATCTGCAAGTGTGTCATTTGAATTCCAAATTTCAATTAAAGCTACTGTATTACTTCATTTCATATATTAAGCTTATATCATTTTGTTCATTGATTCATTCATCCCGGGAACATAATTTTGAACCCACAAACGACCATCTCCCAACACCAGTGGCTTAAAAGCTCGGTTGGTAAGAGCGTCGCAGCGGCATCGCTAGGTCACGGGTTCATACTCCGCAGAAGTCCTGAATTTTTCAGGCTTCTCTACGCAATTGCTAAAATTGTGTTATTAAATATTACTGCGAGGATCATTTATCATAGCTCACTTGATTAGTAAAAATATAATTGTTTATTTATATTTCCGGCATAATTTCGAAACGTGTTAAAAAATTTCAAGGGTCAACTTTAAAATAAGCACGATTCCTTAATTAAAAACATTATCTAGCTAGGTTAAACACTGACTGGGGCTGACTCGACGAATGTTCATTCACACGCGATCGCTTTCACCCTGTGATAGACAAATTGTTACCTCAAATAATGCTCCAATGCGGTGCCTTTCTATATAAGCCTGGACTTGTTGGGCCGCCATCTTTCAAATGTTTTCCCCTACACAACGTTAGAAAAATGTTCATAATCAACAACACAGACAATAAAGTACTGCCGCCATTTTCAATTTCCCAGGCAACGACTCCCTGTTGATACAAGGACTGCAGGGGTAGACGGGATTTTCGTGGACACTTTCGTAATCGTACACGAACAATAATGTGAGAGGGCTCCTTTGGAATGATACGAGGATCAATACCCGGGGAAAAACATGCTCTCAGCTAGACGTGTGATTCATTATTTGGGACGGAAGGAGAGTTCTGTAGCTCTCAGAACAGTTGTTTGCAAGGGTCGAACGCTGGTTCAGAGACGAACAGTTGCGATTTGGCGTGCGAGGTAAGATTCTTCCGTTGCGGCGGACAGTACAGCGGGTCACGAGCCAAACTACATGTAGCTCTTTCTATGAGAAACTTTACATAACTTACTCAATATAAGTAATATGAATTCATAAATTGCTATTATGCAATTCGACTGGGCAAACATTATGGCAGTTTTCCTTGCGCGTACGTCTTGGTCTACCTTCATACATTGTACACATCTGCGATTTTAATCGTTTCCTATCTAGACTTAGCTTATTTTTAGTCTTTATTATACATAAGTCAACCAATTAATTGCAATAAGTATATTTTGCACGGTTACTGTACATGTATGATAAATTGTTTAATTCAACTTAGCAGGAATGAAACGTTTACTTGTGCCATTTAAATTGGGCTATTCATTGCAAACGTATGTATTACGTTTAGGGTATGCAAATATTTGGTGTTCATATATCTTTAAAAACAACGCCATTGAAACAAATCTAGAGGCCAAAAGTAGGGGAGACCCAACCTCATTCCCAGGGTCTCCATTTTTGTCATAAACAAAGAGTCCGTGGGAGTGAGGTTAAGGGGTGACCATGTACGTGTAGCTTAATCCAGACACGGTCTGTGATTGTAGAATGAAGCAATAGATGATTCAACACAAACAATGCACGTCATAGAGCCCTGTTAACAAAAGAAGCTACAGGTCATAGGGACCAATGAAATATTAATAGCACTCTAGAATAGCTACAGGATTACATGGGCAATGTTTCATTCTGGCATTGTAAAAAAGCTTTAACCAGTGCATCGCTTTGTGGAGGTTGGGTGCCTGAGACATCCTGGAGCTTCCACTATTGGCAGCCAGCTCCAAGATGGAGACTGAACCGATGACTGGCAAAGTCTGACAACCCAGCCATGAACCTGTCACACTGATATGACACTGATATAAGACTAATATAACAGTGAAAAGTAGAGGGGGGAAGGGAGGGGGAAAACCCCTAAAAATGCTCCACACAAAATGCTCCTTCCCTCTACATCAGTAAATAGAGTATCAATTATATATGCATGACCAAAGTGATACTTGGGACTCATTAGTGGAACCAGTTTTGCATGCTGGAATGTGGAAGAGCCAGCTTGAGTGGTGTAAACAAAGAGAGTGTACAAACGTGAGTGGAGATTCAAAGAATATACGGAACTTTATTGTAGGAAGCCTACTTAAGCTCCCTTATGTCTGATCAATTGACAACCTGGTTGCAGACTTTGAACCTTTATAAGTTATCTTTCATTAAGGTTACACCTGTTAAGAGGTGGCTAAGATGAACAAAATTTGCTTGGCACCTTCAACAACTTGTGATCTGATGACCCTTTATGATTGTCCATCCATAAATTGTAAGGATGTTTCACTTGGAATAGCATTACTTTATTATTATTAATCTCAAAGATGAAGCTGAACAAGAGACTGACATTTTTATAAAGATCTTGCAAACCTTTCATTTGTAGGGATTCAACTGGTTTTCGTCAAGTGTTTTGTTCAGGTCCACCAAGACATGGTTTTCGACTTTTCAGCTCCAAGGGTGAGTCAACCACTATCCTAAAAATTTCTTGGTGATTCTGGTCTATTCATGAAAAAGGGATTAATGAACAAAGACTGGTGAATCAAAGAACACAATGTACATGTACATGTATAACAATAATTTATAATAAATATATCAATAATTATTATGAAGTCACCTCATGTTACAATTGTACCTGTTTGGTTAGTCATTGATTTTTTCCTGGTTGATTTAAATACTAATAGTTATCTTTTAGCCAGGATCTGGCAAGATGCCGGCTAAAGCTTTGTTACAGCTGTACAATATATTGTATAGTAACATGTACCTGGTACTTCATAGTTAGCAAATACAACATGAAAAACATTTATGATTATGACTTTTTCATGAAACAGTGACTCAAATTCTAGATTGAAGATTAAAAATAATACTCTATTCATTAATTTAATGAAAATTTGGGGTTCAAATGTGCTTAAAGCTTACAGTGTGATCTCTGGCCAGTTACTTCAGTTACTTTACTTTACTTTCTCATGTAAAATGAGTAGCAATAATACATGATTGTATATTTTGTTTCTGAATTCTTGAATATGGTATTTTTCATTAACCAATCAACTTAATTTGTTAATACATGCAAGTGTCAAGTTATTTTAGTTCTGGGGAACTAATTTGGGAAGCTGTGTAGAAATCAAATCAAATCAAATGAACTTATATCAAATATCATAGGTTGGTTTTTGGGGAGAGGGGAAAACCAGAGACTACCCGGAGAAAGTCCTCTTGGAGCAGAGTAGATTTCAAACCAACAAACTCAACCCACAAGTGACACCGAGTCTGGGAATCCAACCCAGGCAACATTGGTGGGAGGCAAGCACTTGCTCTGACACCACCGTGCCTATCCCTGCTTCCTGGTTACAGTGATTAAGTACAATGCATGCTCTAAATCTGATTTGTTTTCATATTATGCCTCACACACAGACCTCCCTTCTCACACAAAAGTCACGTTACCAGCATTGTCTCCAACAATGGAGATGGGAACAATTGTCAGTTGGGAGAAACGAGAGGGTGATGCGCTGAACGAGGGAGATCTCCTGGCACAGATTGAGACTGACAAGGCTACAATGGAATTTGAAACTCCAGAAGAAGGATTCTTGGCAAAGATTATTCTTCCAGCTGGAAGCAAGGATGTACCCATTGGCAAACTACTTTGTATCATAGTGGAAAATAAAGAAGACATTGATTCTTTTAAGGACTTTGTGGCTGGAGAAGAGGCAAGCCCGGCTGTTGTAAGAAATTTTGTATTACATTTTGTTGTATGAAAACACCTGCAGTATCTTTTTTGTTATTATTGGTCCATCCTTTGTAAATTTGTTTGCAATTTTTTCTCAGATAAGTTATTCATCCTCAAGATCTATGAGAAACTGTTACAGGTCTTCTCTTGCTAGCAACTACATGTACAAAGTAGACATGCCATTATTATTTCTCCAAGAAATCCCAAAACATGAGATATAAGCCCATACAGCTGTAGGGATATTAATGTTATGCCCCCTTCAGTTTGTTTGTATGCTTTTATTCATTAATTTTTGTGTAGGAGAAGCCTGCTGAAGCTGCTGTCCCACAACCTCCCCCACCTCAAGCCCCATCAGCCCCGACCCCACCACCACCATCAGTAACTCCTGCTTCTTCACCACCCTCTCCACCCTCAGTAGCACCAGGTGGTAGAGTGTTTGCCAGTCCATTGGCAAAGAAGATGGCTCAAGAGAAAGGCATTGATTTAGCTGTAAGTTTTCATGTGCGTGTATAAATCCCTTGTTCCTGACTTATTTCTTGGATTTTGTGTTCACTTTCAAGACTTTTCTTTAATAGGTGTCTAGTTGCACTGAATACAAAACTATACTTGACTAATACTTCCACTCCTGACCACTGATTTAAATTTGCCTAGAATATTATGACTAGTGTTATAAAAAAAGGTAAAGGTAAAGTCACTGCTTACGAGCCAGAAGGCCCATCAGACCGGCGCATATCTCTGGTTTCCGTACCATAAAGCGACTAGGAGTATTTATACTCCCCCCCTGGATGGGATGCTAGTCCATCGCAGGGTTATACCCCCAGCATTTTGCCGGTACCCATTTATCACCGGGGTGGAGAGAGGCACCGTGAGAGTAAAGTGTCTTGCCCAAGAACACAACACAATGTCCCTGGCCAGGACCCGAACCCGGACCACTCGATCCGGAGTGTTATACAGTATATAAACTGTTACAGTAATAATAATATTATTGAAAGCTGTCCATTGTAGTCACTTCTCAAAACCAGTGCTTTCAAAGCGTGACAGCTGCCTTATTTCACTCAGCGAAGTCAGCCACTTTTCCCCTAAATGAAGTAATTAAGTAAAAGGAAGTATCATAATTATTTACCCTCAGATTTTTAGAGTAGCTAGTATCTAATATCTCCAAGCATTAAACAGAACAACTTGAAGAATCCCAACTGGCTGGAGGCAAACCGGTTGGCTATTTATAAGTGCAGGGACAGGAAACTGAACCAGGAACTACTGTACCTGGAACTTGTCTTGAACCGGAGATCTCTGGATCTCAAGGCAAGTGCCCTAACAAGTGGGCTGCACTGAACTTCAGATTGCATGACTTTTTTTTGTACATGCAAAACTCATTTTGACAATGACAGCATGAAGTCGCCTAAACATGATGGTCAATTTTGCTTTTGAAATGTGGCATTTGGCAGCATTCTTTTGAAAGTGGCATGCCAGATACCCCTAGAGAAAGCTCCCTCTCCCCCCCCCCCCCACCCCCTTAAAATAGAGGGTTAATTGGGGATTTAAGGTGTTGTTGATTAGAATTTAATGCCATAGACTGAAAGTAAGCAATGCAAGAGGTGAAGGATCCTTTGAGTAATGATATTTCGTTTCTGTTTCCAGTCTTTACAAGGCAGTGGTCCTGGAGGCCGAGTGGTCGCACAGGATGTGTCTGTGACAATGCCAGCTGCTGCTGCTGCTGCACCCACTCCAGTTTTTGTGCCAGGTACATATATAGAATCAAGCTATTACGCTTAATGCAGTAGCAATGAATTTCAGGGACTGTGTATGTGTTGTCGTTCAAATTGTTGTCTGATGTGCATTATCATAATATAAAACAAAGAAAACTTAAATTTGAACTGGCTTAAAAAGTTGAACCATTCAAATCACAAGTGAACATATACAGTACAACCCATATGAGCAGAGTGAGACAATATTCCAAGGATCAGCTTTCCTTTGGGGCAAGTTGTAATAATTTCATCGTACTCACCTAAGTCATGCACACATGCTGATTGGCATGCTGCACACACTAAAAAAAATCTTCACCTTTTGAAGATCTTCAGTTGAATATAACCAACAACAACTACCGGTAAAAGCCTACACTGCACTGTGAAGTAACATCTTATTCAGACAGTACTGTTAACACGGCTACAAAGTAACAATACCCTGGGTGCCAGAGGATTTTCTTTGTCAAGGTCTGAGACAAAGCTACATGAGATGAAGCGCAGAGCCTTTAGAAAAGGAATTTGCTTGTCCAACGGCTTGATTCTTCGCTTATTGTACATAGTCAATAACTTGATTCACGCACATAATGTTTTGTTTTAATTAACAACAAATTAAAAGTTATTGATAACAACTTGCATTGATCATCTGTGGAGGCCCCGAGGCACCTTATTTATTGAGGTAGTTGAAAACAATGACAAACTCTACTTTCTTGTCTTGAAACAGACTTTGAAATGATTTAGATGATTTTGAGTTTTCTGGGCCTTAAATACAGCATTGCTGTACCAGGCTTTCAACTTAGGGCTGCACTCAACTCGATTTCTATCTCTGTCATTAAAATTCTGAGTTGTTGCTTTTGTTATTTTTATTAGGAGCAGAATTCACTGACTTTCCTCTTACAAATGTTAGAAAGGTTTGTGTAATTTGAACCTTTAAACTGGCCTCAATGACAATAATAACAACAATAACAAAATAGTGATGATGATTTATGCTTATTCTCTTTTATCATTGGAGACACCCATGAATCACTGTAAATGGCTAATAAATCTTTTTTTTTTTTAATGCTTCCAGGTTATTGCTAAAAGACTCTTGGAATCCAAACAAACAATTCCTCATTATTATCTGTCAGTGGACATTCAAATGGATGATTTATTAGAGTGAGTTGCTTTTTCTCGCGAGACAGTATTAGAGCGAGTTTCAATCGAGTCGTAAAACCAAAACCCAAGTTATTACTTTGGGCAATCAAAAAGGGTGGAGACAATCCAGTAAACCAATCAAAACTCGAAAATGTGCATGCGCGAGCCACGATTGGATTTTACTACACTTCTGATTGGTTGAAAAAAGTGGCGAGATAACTTTGAACCAATCACTGAGTGAAGTAATGCAAAGCCAAAGCAATTTGCTGATTACTTTGACAGTCAATTAAAAACCGCTCTAATGCAAAAGTAATGTACATGATTAGTGGCTACAAAAAGTAAACAACCTGACAGCTAGAAAAACTCGATTTCATTTTAATTTTTTGAGATGACCTTAAGGCCGGTCCTTACTAATTCAAAGGTATTTTTGCGCTGTTGTATGATTATATGGGGGAAAAGCAGATTGTAACAAGTGTTATTGAAATCCTTTCCAAATTGAAGCTTAATTATCTCTGAAAAATGCATGGTTACCCCCAATTTTCTTTTTGGATACCAAGAGCACTTGCTAAGTTCGGCTTTCTCCACATAGTTTTAAGCCACGCAAAAATATCCCTGCATTAGTAAGCACCAACGATTTGAAACCCGAGTATCTAGTATCTAGTAGGCACCGTCCTTAAAAACCAGGAAACCACAGTATAATATGGAATGAAGATCAACTTAAAGAAGACGAAGGTGGTGAAAATCATTAAGAGGCCTGGCAAGGATTTTGCGATCTCTCACTTTGTCGGACCAAATTTCTCCAAAGCCGTGCACATATCGCAGCTCTCAAACTTCCGTATATCTTCCTCCCTCAAGGACCACGACTCGGCGCCATAAAACGCAGTGTGCTCCAGATGGTAGGTAAAGTCTGCTGCGAGCCTATAAGGCCCATCAGGCCGAAGCGACTAGGAGCGACTAGGAGCATTTCTAATCCCCCCAGGATGGGTTGCCAGTCATCGCAGGGTAACCCCCAGCATTAGATTCGCTGGTACCCATTTATACACCTGGGTGGAGAGAGGCACCTTGAGAGTAATGGGTCTTGCCCAAGAACACAACACGATGTCCCCGGCCAGTACCCGTCCTGTGTAATCAGGCTCCCAAGATAATTGAAGTGTGTCACTTGGCTTAATTGTTCGCCTTCGAGGAAAATGATGAGGTACTTCGACGTGTCGATGAGGAAAGATCAATTGTAAATATCATTGATAGGAGACAGCGTCTGGCTGGAACATACACTGCGTCATGGTGATCTTCTCCCTCTAGTGATTGAGTAGAGAGTGGTGGAAAGGAGGCCTCTTGGGGCCGGAGACCCAGAACGGGAGCGCTGAACAGAATTATAAGGAGCGGCAGCTCGTATGAATCAGTAAAGAGACGAGATATGGAGCGAAAACTGTAAGGAAGGACCTGCTTGCGGGCTGAGGACACACACACACATTTTCATATGCAGTGCACAAGAAGAATATGAAATCCGAAACTGATTGTAAAACAAATCCACATAGAAAAGGAGTTTTGTGATGCCAAAGCAATTTCTGCGCCAAAAGAGCTAGAACAAGAAGTCCGCCGATAGGATTTAGGACTTCTCGAAAACAGTTTGCCCAAAGATTTTTTTTTGCCACAGTTCGTTCAAAATAAGACGTCACAAGCAGTGAACGAAATCATATTTGGGTGTGCTGATATCATTGCTATAAATAATAATATTGTAAAAACTTTCACAATGCCATTAACAGATTTAGGCTCTATCATCCTAGATATATTCATGAAAAGTGAACAAGATCATATTTAGGTGTGCTGATATCATTGCTATAAATGATAATATTGTAAACACTTTTACAATGCCATAACAGATTTAGGCTCTATCATCCTAGATATATTCATGAAAGCACAAAAGATTGTGACATTAATTCAACATTATTTGAGTGAAAAAAAAACTCCATACAGTTTACTGTACAAGTAATTGAGTATGACCCCGCTCAGATCTTTGTATGTTACAGAGGGGGAATTCCAGGAGAATGAAGTTGTTGCACATGGATTGTTATAATTAATTATTATTCACCGAAGTGGAGGTGAATAGTACTTGGATAATCACCTCCGGGCTAGCCAATCAGCGCGCGCCAAAAGCACTATTCACTTGTGTGCTATATACTAATAATAGTTATTGTTCTTTTAATTTTTATGGCATTTGCTTGGATGCTGTTGTCAAATATTTTTTTTGTGTAGGACACCGCTGGCCTTAATCGGATTTTTGTTTTTCTCTCCAGCGTTCGAAAGCAGTTAAACTCGGATTTAGATGGAGCACATAAACTGTCTGTGAATGACTTTGTGCTGAAAGCTTGTGCATTGGCTTGTAAAAGAGTTCCTGAAGCTAACTCCTCTTGGATGTCAGATTTTATAAGACAGTAAGTGATAATGAAAGGGCGAAGTGATACGCGTTTTCGTCTGGACAATTTGGGCAATTGTCTCTCATACATGTACTAGACACTTGAAAAATTCAGCGTGTTCAGTTGTCCGGAAAGAGTGCGAGGATGAGTTCGCTCTTTCATCTATAAACTTGCACTTCAAATGTGTACATTTATTCATTCAGTAAGTGATAATATAAATTTAAAGTTATTTATTATTTATGACAATTTTGGCAAGAATACTTAAAGGGGCACTGCCATGCGATGACATGCGCAGTATTTGTCACACGCAGAAATTTTAACAGTTTTCTTTTTTCTGTTTAAGTATAGACTTTATACTGCTTTCGAAAAGCAATCAAATGTATATTTATTTATTTATTATCAGTTATGTGGAGTCCAAAAAATGAAAGCAAACAAAAATATCGTGCCATTTTTGTTCATTGACAAATGAATTCAGTGAAGTGTGATCGAAAGACTGCCGGCGGTACAAACTCTCAAGTGGAAATATTTTTCTCTGCGATGTACCAAACATATTGTCAAGATTAACATGCCATTTTAAAGCTGAAAGAGAGTTCATTCATTTCCAAGAGACAACTTTAAAGTCAAAAGATGGTAAACAGAGAAAAACTTCAGCCGTGTTTTACTCACCGCTTGCGGTTTAATAATACATGCAACGGAGCGATTCTAGAATACCTGGCTACTTTTGATCGCTCCCTCATTCCCGCGGTCGCGTAATTCTGAATATGTCGTAGGTGTAAAACCACTGCTCCCGCGGTCACGCAGTCGTAATACAAGTGGATTTCAGGTGGTGGATAACTAGTGCTCCCGCAGTCACGCAGTCGAAAGTTAAATGGAATACGTGGGGTGTATAACTAGTGTTCCCACCGTCACACAGTAGTAATGAAAGAGGAATTCAGTTGATGTATAACTAGTGGTCCCTCAGTCACGCAGTCGAAAGCTGAGTGGATTTCAGGTGGTGTATAACTAGTTCTCCCGCAGTCCCACAGTCACACAGTGATAATCAACAGGAATTTGGGGGGGTGCATATCTAGTGCTCCCTCAGTCCCGCAGCCACGCAGTCGAAAAGTGTAGTTAACCGAACTGTAAAGTGAAAGCTAAAATTTTAAAAGAGTGCTTAAAAGTAATCACTGAAAAGAGCGCTTAGGCTTAGTCAGTAAACGAGTGCTGTATTCTTCTCACAATCTTGTAAATAGTGTAGTTAACCGAACCGTAGATTGAAAGCTAAAATTTTAAAAGAGTGTGTAAGCGTAATCACTGAAAAGAGCGCTTGGGTTTAATCAGTAAACGAGTGCTATATCTTCTCACAATCTTGTAAAAGGTGTAGTTAACCGAACCGTAGATTGAAAGCTAAAATTTTAAAAGAGTGTGTAAGCGTAATCACTGAAACGAGTGCTTAGGCTTAATCAGTAAACGAGTGCTATATTCTTCACACGATCCCGTAAAAAGTGTAGTTAACCAAACCGTAAAATGCAAATTTGACGAGTGCGGGAGTAGCTCTGCAACAGTTTGGCCAAAACCGTATGCAAATGAGATGACTGCGGGACTGCGGGAGCAGGCTTTTAATCTCTAGATTTTAGTGGCCGGGTATTCTAGAATCTAGCCCAAAACAAATAAACACAACCAGTGCAGTTCCTCTCTTATAAATGCGGGTTTTCTTTAAAATATTCAAAAGCAGATTTTACAGCTAAACGTTTATCCTCAAACGATGATATGGTGGTCTCTGACATTTAAGCGACTAGTAGCTAGAAATGGTTCGCGACGGTGGACTTCGATCCATGTTTATAGTGGGTAAACGGCTTACATTTCGGTTACACCATACGTCGAATTTCTTGTGAATTCACGCCAAAAAAAAGCTTCTCTTCATTGCAGATGCTGTATTGGTACTTTGACTGCACTGCTTTGCCCTCTTGAGAAAATTGAATCACTATTTGTGTGTCGAGTGTTTAAAATTCTGCATGTGACAGTGGCCTCCATATTGTCTGCACCTCACCAAACTCGAAAAGTTCAGGCTGAATTTTTCAAGTTTCCATTCAAAGACCTGTCGCATGCGCGTCGGTGACAATGCCCCTTTAAGTGACAGAATGTGCGAGGAGCGAAGTAATGAGCGAAAAGTGCAAGGGAAAGTCTATATCAGTATTTCATCTTTTTAGTTCTACACTAAACTGACAGATAAGGTCCTTGCTGACCCTGTAACTTCGCAGCTTGATACTTGTTGGATAGTGTTGGCGAGATTCATTTTTGAGTTTCTCCATAATTTTTTTTTCAGACATCATAATGTTGATATTAGCGTGGCAGTCAGTGCAGAATCTGGTTTAATCACACCTATTGTCTTCAATGCAGATAAAAAGGTACGGAACACAATATCCATACGTAGTTAATAGACAATTCCCCATGGAGGGGCTTTTCAGGCCCAATGGATTGATTTGAAACAAAGAACAGAATAAGAACTTTGGAGAATCCCAACTGGCCGGAGGCAAACCTGTTGGCTATTTACATTGTACAAGTGCAGCCTAGAAGCTGAACTAGGGACTACCTGGATCAACTTCTACGACCGGATCATGACGTTTCTTGAACCCAGGATCTCTGGATCTCAAGGCAAACGCCCTATATCTACTGGGCTACTGCCCCAGTTAACGATAAAATTTACTTCATGTCAAACAACATGGAAAGTGGTCACTCAGTCTCCCCAATTCATGTGTTAAAAATGCTTAACCTCCCGAAAAGATATAACACCATTAACTTTTAAAGTCGAAGTTCTGGAACGAGAGACAGAGTCTTACAAGACACCTATTTCGAGATTTAATCCTTACGGATTTATATAATGTCACGGACGTTCGTACATGTAAGTCAAATCATTTACTAAATTTATTATTTTTCTTCAAGGGTCTAAAAGATATAAGCTCAGATATAACTGCTTTAGCTGAGAAAGCAAGAGAGAACAAGTTACAACCACATGAGTTCCAGGGTGGCACCATCACAGTTTCAAATCTAGGAATGTTTGGTGTGAAGAATTTTTCGGCAATTATTAACCCGCCCCAAGTAAGTCAACATAGGATTTTATAGTTGTCACTATAAACCTTTTGGCAGAAAAATATTAGCGTGATTATGCTAAACACCTGACGAGTGAGCTGTCGATTTTGGTGCGGGTCGGAGTATCACAGCCCAGCTAACCCAACTTAAAGGTAGAGTGTGCACAAGTGATGTGGTCTGTCCATTGCGGTATACAACGTTTGGGTGGATCGTATAATCTGGTTCAGTCATTTTAGCCCGAACCCAGGTACTCTCTTTTTTCCTATTTTGTTGTTAACAGAGAGGCTCCTGTTGACTTTGACCAAGTCACTTCCCGCTGCAAACTGATCGCGTATAATGCTACTTTTTGTAGAGTCACTCAGTTCTTTGCTTTCAGAAACTTTCAAACATGGATTCCAGCATTTTAGCTGAGGAATATCGTCAAGCAGTTTCTGTTTAAATCTTGTCAGAATCACGTTCTGACCAGCTCTTTCGCAACAATTTGAGTGTCACTCCTTGCGCTACTTCTTTGTATTTGCTATTGCATGACAGAAAATTACAGCTAGAAAGTTGACGACTTTCTTGCTGGAATTATCACAATTCGAGGGTTTGCATCTAATTTGCATGCTAATGCTGGTACTGTATCGCCAGAGCTCCAAAATTAAAATGGTCAATGTAATCTTGAATCTCGTTGAGTATTCACGGCTCTTTTGGAGTGGAAGAGATGCAAATGCTCCCCCGAAAATCGTGATGGTTGTAACAAACTTCGCTTCTATTCTGATATTTCTGGGGAAAAGACCATTTTACGTATAACTACATCTTCCCAACAGCAAATGGACCCCTCAACCTCTTATACTTTCTCAGGTCAGATCATGCGACAGTCTCCGTGGAATATTTGGTTCCCCTGAGAAATGAAATGTGGTCGCGGTGTCTGAAATGTTAAAGCCAAACAAAGGAGCTAAAAGGGTCTGTTTTCGAAATGAGCAACCAAGGTGCTCTATAAAGGTGGAGAAAGAGGATCAGAAAACGATTTTTTTTTAATGTGGTAACAAAGTTCGTGCACATAGAATGCGAGATAACGTAAGGTAACGAGTGACCTGCTTAAAGAGAATCCTGCTTGTTGGTACAAAGTACATGTACCTACCTTTGTACAAAGTGAGAAACTTTTACTCGCCGTGTACTTTGGTTGGTATTTGCTCCCTGAATACGAAAATGTGTTTTAGCGATCAATTCTTTGCTCAATTTGTTTCTTTCTTTTTATCAAAGGCTTGTATATTAGCGGTTGGAAAAGCCGAGGAACAAGTTATAGTGGATGAAAATAGCGAAAAGGGGTAAGTTGATTTGGTACATTTTAAAATGGTTGTTTAATATTTGAGTGTCCATAGTTAAGCGAGTCATAAAAGTTTCTTTCCTTGACTTATCTGAATGAATTCAAATTTTACTCAATGTTCTGAACCAATCTGAAGCAAAACTTGAGTTTTTCTTCGTCTTATAATTAGAAGAGAGGGCAGTTGAGGGGGGGGGGGGGGGGAGGAGGGAGGGGAATTCGTGTGACCGAGGTCGGTACTATTGCGTGACACAGATGTGAGTGATATGTCGTTACTGGAAAATGTAAAGGAAAAATGCCTCAATGTAGTTTTAGTATGTTCTTGCGTTAGTCACCTGGGAAAGATCAGTGAAATAATTGTTGTTTTTTTTCCTTGTCAACAGGTACACAACTGGGACAGTAATGTCCGTGACCCTTAGCTGTGATCATCGTGTTGTTGATGGTGCTGTTGGAGCGCAGTGGCTGGCGGCATTTAAAGGCTATTTAGAGAAACCACTGACTATGTTACTATGATCCGAAACAAGAGATTAATTTTCTTGTCCGAAATTAATAACAAATTCCATGATTACAGCTTAAAAAGTCGAGGGATGGGTAACAAGGGGCTATAAATGCGGCGTTGGAGAGGGGGGGGGGGGCAATTAGAACTCGGAAAGCGATGAGTACTGAGGTGGGAACGGAAGGTCAGCGGAAGAGAATATAATTCAGTGCTAGAAAAGATAGAATTTGCGTGAGGAAGGAACGAAAACGGGACGTAATATAGAGATGGAGGAGTCTTAAGTTCATATCGTTCTTTCCGTTTTTTTCCTTCTTTTCGTCCTACACTTATTTTTCCCCTTCCCTTTCCGCTTATAGCTCCACCCGCAAATCTAGCTCAAAATATTCAAACTTTTGAATTCTCAGTGTCTTTCTATTTGGGATGGACGATGAAGTGAGGTTCGCTTACTATTTGAACGGAGCTTTAGGTGAAATTGTTTTGAAGTGTGTTCGTGGTGTCCCTTTTGAACGTAAGGGAACAGAACAAGGCTGCTGAAAGGAAAGGATTCTAAATGCAAATCAAGATGACCTCAATGACATGTGACCAGGGACTAAATCTCAAGATCATGAGCACCAGGCTGTAATTGGCCAATGGCAAAAACAGTTTGGATAGTTAATTTTATCGTTCTTGGTTTAGCTCCGCGTGACAAAAGATTAATTCTCCCTATGAAGCTCAATAAAGTAGAAAAAAATTCGCTTGTTCCGGTAAATTCCTAGAAAAAAAATTCCTCGGAAGATTTTCTTTTTTTCTCGTGAGTAATTATTTCCAGAAGATATATGGCAAGGGCCTCAACTTTTAAAGCCCCTATAAAACCATTGATTGACAAATTCTCCACACTCTTTCCCGTATATTTTGAACGGTCTTTGTTGGGAGAATTTGTCTAAATCGAACTGTTGGCAAGTTGTATTCGTGTAATTATTATTATTTTTTTTTTAATTGGTGAAATTGAAAAGAAAAACACGAATGGCCCGTTTTTATGGGATTTCACGGGCTGATATGAGGATAATTTCCATTAGTCCAGCCAGAGTACAGATTCATTTCCGGCCGAAAAAACAACGGACCTGTGAATTAGCCTACAACCACAGCAACATATTTAGAATTTGTTTTTTTAAGATCATTAATCATTGAAAACTACGAGACTTGGATTTTCGTTTTTGTGACTACGTACAATGGTTGCAAATGAGAAATTATTATTATAATCTTTATTGTTATTATGTTATGGATAATTCATTAGTGTGGCATTTAACCAACAAGTAACTCATTGTGTATGACTGGGCCTCGTCCGCCATTTTGAATCACCCGCCGCAAAGAAACTGGGAACAAGGTTGGTTCAAAAGCTGATTAACACTAATCCGCGATTAAACACAAACCCAGGCTTGAATTTTGCCGTCAAAAAAAAAAAGCCTTGACCTTGTAATATTTTACTGATGGCAAGGAAAAGTCAAGGAAAGGAACTTTGTTTGAGTGTCTAGTCGTTCTAGCGCTGGAGCACTAATTGGGGACACTGTACTGAATTCAACAATTAACCCAAATCAAGTCAAATGCTGGTTATTGAGGAGAAGGGAAAACTGGAGTACCCGGAGAAAAACCTCTCGGAGCAGAGTAGAGAAACAACAAACTCAACCCACATATGACGCCGAGTCTGGAAGTGGACCCGGGCCACATTGGTGGGAGGCGAGTGCTCTCACCACTGCGCCAGCCCTGCACCCAAGGAGACCTAAAAATCTTGTGGAAACCTTTTTTCTGATTGAAAAATAGATTGCAACTTCAGTTTCCCGTAATGCGGGATTAGCTTAATCAGTCTTTGAACAACTGGGCACTGGTCAGTTTAAAAATAAAATTGTGTGATTGGCAGATTTGTACAGAGTGGAACACGCTACTGCCAGTTGGTCCTTGATTGGATAAATATGTCGGTAAGAACCGGTCAACCTTCAGAGGGTGAAGGCGAAGTTGTCGAACTATCTTTATTGAGTACTGCACCCGTGATCTCTGACTATGAGTAGACAATAGGGAGTTTAAGAAACCACAATGGCTACGGAGACGAAAACGTCACTTCAAAATCTCACTTTGATCTATTCTAAGCATTTCATGATTATTCCACCTTGTTTAGATTATACAATATGGGCGAAGTGTCCTAAAACTGGATTGGTACGGACGCATTTGAAGTAAAGAGTGAGACTGAAAGATTCACTGTCGTTTGTCCACGTTGTCGTCAAAACCTTAAATTTGGTCATTTCACGTAGTAGTTTTGACGAATACGGGAGAGAAATGTTCAAAAAAGCGCGCAGCACGTTATTTTAACCAATAATATTACTGCTTTTTGGCGTTGCCGTAGCCGTTGTCGTTTCTTAAACTCTCTATTGGGGAACTTTAGCTAAGGGCGTCGGCGAAAGTAAGAAGGCAATAAAAGATATTTGAAATAAGCACGCTTTGCCAATGGTTGGGGTTTTAGTGTGGTAAAAGGCGTTAGTTATGGTATTAAGACAAGTTGTCGTCCAAGTAAACAAAGTTTAGACAAACGCGCGATAAAGTCTTACTTTTGTAAACTTCGCTTTCATCCGGCCGCCGTTGGTTGCGCGGCGCTAATTTCCGTTTCGTAAACGGTCATTGCCATTCTTAAACCCCTTTTAAACACGCACAAAGCTAGCACGGCACTCCAAAATCATAGCACCGAAAACACCTCCAGAGATGTCTGGGCAATCCTATAAATTCTGACACGGGTGCCTAATATGCCTGTCTGTTTGTACTGTTTACACACGAAAAATTTACCATGTTATACCCGAAAACATAGGTACGGTGCCGAGATTTCGGAGTGCCGTGCGAGATTTAGTGCAAAGCGGGCTTTAGCAACCGAGCCTGTTTATTCGGCTACGATCTTGGACAAAATTGTTGAGAAAACTCTGCTTTTGGACTAAACTCCGATCACAAGTATGAAAAAGAAGCTCTCTTTTTGCCCCCCCCCCCCCCCCCCCCCCCGGATCAATGTTGCTAGACGAAACAAAGCATGTCGAACCGGGGCTAATCAACATTGGCTGTAGGGGGGAGGGGAATGGCAAATAATGTGCGATATTGAGGACGTAGTGCGCAAAATAACCCCCGTTTTTGATATTCTCAACCCTTTTTGTCCAAGATTGTACCTTCAATTAAAACTTTCCATAAATTGCAAGTTTGTTTGCTCTTCAGCCATTGGTCGCGGTCACACTTGAGAGAAACACAGTGTAACAGTAGTGTTGACACTACTCCAGTGTCAACTCTATGGTGTCTTGAATCCCTAGGGGAACAATGAACAATAGAACTTGATGTAACACTAGTGTTTAACTCCCTAATGCGACCGCAACCATTGAAGCGAGTTCGGGCTTTTATTTCGTGTAGAAGACACACATGACGTAAAACAATAGAACAAAAATCGTGAAACAATACCTAATCAGAATTCGAAATCCCTAAAGACCCCTAAGGCTTTTGTTACGTTATGTGTGTCTTCTTCACGACGTAAAAGCCTGAGTTCGATATTGTTCACCCTATTTTTTATATTTTTTTCTTGATTTTTTTCGAAGTTTTATTTTAAATTCTAAGTGACACACGCTGCTAGTCTAGTCCTAGATTGAGTACTTTTTGTCTTCATTTGCAAACGACAAACTTAACAATGAAAATTGTTTACGACGCGGAAATTTGCCGTTGCCAACTCCGATATACCAGATAGATGCGCATTTACTACAGTAAGCTGTGGAAAGTCGGTCGGATTCACGGCATACTATTTTGATGTGTCTTTTCTCTTCTCCCCAGAACGCAGAGCTATGCAGATAACTTATGTCACAAAGTTTCCCTCAAACTTTGCTCCTCAAGGAAAGATAAACGGCTGCATTCACCCTAAAGCCCTGGCCAAACTATCGTACAAAGCTGGAACGAACGCTCGAACTTTGTTCGATCCATCGAACGGTGTTCGACCGTTTGGTCGCCCATGTTGGAAGATGTTCGTCCACATTTTTTTTTTTTTTGATCAAGTTTTGGATAGAGTTTCCTTTTGATCAAACGTTACACCCAACAATTTTGCTCGACACAACAACCTCGCAGTGTTTTGCCGCCTTCGAAATTCAACAAAGTTGTGCCCTGAATCGAGTCACGTCTGCGCTGCTAGCTTATCACAAATCGCTATCCTATTTTCAAGCCTACGCTTCTAGCATCATTTGCAGGTGGCGGAGAATGACGAAGAGGACGTCATGGTTATTGATAAACAGCTAGAAATCTTGAACACCGAGTCTGAAGCAAGGTCATGTCCGAGGGACACTTTTGGTCCCATTTATCATGATCGCTCTTTTTTGGAGAGCGTTTAAAATTTCTGCAAATTGATCCGTCCTCATTTTCATCATTTCCTAAGCGTGGATGTATTTTCCAGAGAGCACACCCTTTTCTACACGTTCTCTTAATCATTCTTTGCTTTTTCCTCGTTTGAATCGGTCATTTCCGTCCTCCAACAGCTCCAGTAGCACAAACGCTACGACGGGTTCTCGTTACAGTGTTAAACCCATTGAACATTGTTGGATGTAAATGTTGAGGTAGTGGCAAAACAATATATCCAACATTGCTTGATGTTGAAGTTCAAGTTGGCGCTAAATTTATAAGTATGGCGCTAACACTGAAAACCTCTCGTAGCGTTTGTGCTACTGGAATTGCTTGAGGACGGAAAGGACCGATTCAAACAAGGAAAACCAAAAATGGTTAAGAGAAAGTTTATAAAAGGACGTATGTTCACTGCAAGATACATTCGCTC
The DNA here is from genome assembly GCF_036669935.1 of Montipora foliosa. NCBI lineage: Eukaryota > Metazoa > Cnidaria > Anthozoa > Scleractinia > Acroporidae > Montipora > Montipora foliosa. The sequence goes on from NC_090873.1 coordinate 23,020,384, forward strand.
GTAGGAAATGATGAGAGTGAGCTCGGATCACTTTGCAGAAACTGTGAATGCTATTGAACCAGAATCTCCAAACAGAGCGATATTGATTAAAAGAACTAAAAGTGTCCCACAGACATGGCATAGCTTCATACTCGCCGTCCACCGGTGGCTCAGTTGGTTGAGCATCGGGCTGCCATGCGGGAGGTCGTGAGTTCGACTCCGGCCGGACCAACAATCAGGGTTTAAAATAACTGAGGAGAAAATTGCTGCCTTTGAAAAAACATCCGCAAATGGTTAGCCTATAAACCGTAGGCTCCGCCACAAATATCTTCCCCGTTCATTAGTTCCCTGCGGGACGTTAAAAAGCCTACACACTATGCGAGGAGAGTAGGGAAATCATTGAAGTTCCCGATGTTGTGGCGGTCTTCTGTGAGTGTATGGGTGTGTGGGTATAGCAGGTCCACATCAACTAAATAGCTGCAAAAACTTCAACCTGCTCAAACAAATAAATAACAACCAAACAAACAAGGTTTCTGGCTGTTGATCTTTTGTCCGCCATCTTTGTTGAAAATTATGCTAGAAGCCGAGGTTTGAAATAAAATAACGATTCGTGATTGGCCAGCAGCGCCAACAGGACACCACTTTGTTGAAAGAGCGGCAAAACACTACAACATTGTCGCACAGAGTAGAATTGCTGCTCGCAATGTTTGATCAAAAGCACCATACTTATAAATTTAGCGCCAACTTGAACTCCAACATCAAGCAATGTTGGATATATTGTTTTGCCACTAACCCAACATTTACATTCCAGCTGGAATCCAACTTAGTTCGATAGTTTGGCCATGGCTTTAGCGGCAACCGTGAAATTGAATCAGTTCGCCAAGCAATGTTGGATAGTGTTTTGCTACCTTCTCAACATTGGCATCCAACAATGCTGCATGTTGGATTTAAACCTTGTTGATACTTTGGCCAGAGGCAAACCCGCTGAACATCGCGAAATAAGCGATTTGGGAGAGGGCGAAGCAACGTGTTCATTTGCGAAGCAACGGGTGGCGACCTTTAGAAGCTTGTGTCGACTTTCCCTGCTACTAATTATCAGTCTTCAGCTCTTGGACAGAAACGACCGTGATATAAAACAAAATGCTCTTCTTTCAAAGAAGATTGTTAGTTTGGCTACGAAAATTGAAACCACTTTTGGCTCCCCGCGAAAGAAAAGATTTTACACTTCAAGAATCGTGTATTATGCGGCTTCGACTGCCAGCTTTCAACTCCAATGCATTACACTTAGTGGAGATGTAAACCCTAATCCTGGTCCAACCATCTCACAAAATCATCATGGAGACGAAATTCACATTATCCCAGGAAATGGCCTTAACAATCTGACCGATAACAAACTAGAGCAGATAAAGTTACTCCTAAGCCCAAACGGGTAAAATTGACTTGTTGTTCCTGATCGAAACTTTTCTCACTTCAAAGAAACCTGACAGCCTGCCAGCAATAAATGGTTACAATATGATCAGGAGAGATAGAACTGGATCACAGAAAGGAGGTGGTTTGCTTGCCTATGTAAGCGAAAACCTCAAATCAAGGCTGACAGAATTAAAAGTTTGGAAGATGAATCTCTCGAAACGTTCTGGCTGCAGATAAATCCACACAAATCGAAACGCCCTATTCTACTTGGAGCTGTTTATCGTCCGCCTTCAACAACCGCGGCTATTGATACTATACTGGAACTTAATATTGAGGCAGCCTATCTTCGAAAGCAAGAGATGTATATACTTGGAGATTTTAATATTACCTTGATACATCAACTTATCAAAATCACCGGTTTATTAGAGCCTTGAAGAGCTTAAGCTTAAGCCAAGTCATCAGCTTAGTAACAAGACCAAAGAGTTCCACATGTTTAGACCATTTATATACTACTCGTCCGTTTTTATTGCTGATATTTCAGTGCCAAATATCGGTATGTCAGATCACCTTCCTGTATTTTTCAGACGAAAATACACTAGGAATAAATGTGATGGAAAACATAAATAAATTGAATATCGCGATTAAAAAACTTAAACAAAGATAATCTACAGCGCGATTTACTTGTTACGGGGAAAATATTACAACATGTCAAAGAAGTAAAAATTGCGTCTTCCATTGTGGTTGTCTTGGTTAGTTAACGATGCGTTTAAGTACTTTTGTCGTATCATTAAAATTAATTGTGCGTAACAAATAAAATGGAAAATTTATTAAAACTTCACCTAAAAAGGATTTCAA
>NC_090873.1:23027627-23047627 GCF_036669935.1 Montipora foliosa
AGCTGAAGTTTGCATTACCATAAAGAAGGTCATCGGCTGGTAAAGTCTCTAAATGCTGAATGTTTTTTCTGACATACTCCACAAGTCTTCCAAGGGCCTCAGCGTCCGTACGCTTCTTGTTGTAAAACATATTCCTGCAACATAGATTTTCAATGCATCTTACAAACTAAATCTGCCAATCTGAAAATGGGAACAACGACCGGCACGAAATAAAGCGCCTGCAAAAGATCTCCTATAGAATATATTACACAGAGTATCGCGTTTCTTCTAAGCCAATAGGGAGCTTGCGCACGCGCGTTTTTTGAGATGCGAACGGCAACCGGAAGAAAACATTTCGCGTGCCAGGGCAGTGGTGTCTCCCAGATAATACTAACCATCTCTAATGGAGAAAACATACTTAGCAATATAAATGTGGTTGTGTGACGACAAGTTAAAAGGGGAAACGGTAAACTTCCCGTTGCCGTCCGCGTCTCAAAAACGCACGTGCTTAAGCTCCCTAATGACGAACGCATACGATTTGCAACATAGATTAGAGTGCAATACGGAAGTTGCTATGGAAACACAGCGATGGTGTATTTTTTTTATATATAACAAACGGAAAATCGTATAAACTTGCTCGTCCATTTCGTGGTTTATGGTCACGCGAGATGCTTTGAGTTCTCTAATAGGCCTTTTGCAACAAACGATCACATGGTACAAAATCCGCCATGCTGGAGGGCAAGCTCATTATAATTCCCCCACTGGGACATTAAAACAAAGGAAAGTCAAGCTTGACTGGTTCAGGTCTCTTTGTTTGATGTCCCAGTGGGGGAATAATAATGAGCTTGCCCTCCAGCATGGCGGATTTTGTACCATGGGATCGTTTGTTGCAAAAGGACTATTGCAATCGCCTACGGCGAACCGAATATTCATCGACTTTAGTAGTTTTAAATCAACCTCGTTCCCAGGGTCTCTCTTCTCTGCCTCCATTGTCGTTCTCAACGACAATGGAGGCAGAGAAGAGAGACCCTGGGAACGAGGTTGGTTTTAAATAGCTTGATAACAATGACAGAGTCGCAAAGACGTCGCTATTGACATCGCTGATTTTTAGTCTTAGATGTTTCACCAAGCCTCGTGTTATTCGAAATTATTTATTTAATTTTTTCTAGCTTGCTGATACCGCAAGGATAAAAGCTTCCCACAAAGAAGATGTTTTTTTCTTCCTTTACTCCAAAGCTGTTGACACATGCACAAAATCGGTACTTTCGCTAAATATGGCTTTAACTACAAGCAGAGTTTCAGTCACCTTCTCGTACCACTAACCTCCATAACGCCGTAGCTAATACGGTGTCGTCACAAAGTAGACCCTGAGAATGAACGCAAAAGATTGCAGCGAAAATTCTAACCTCAAAAGCCTGGAAAGCTAGAAATCCTACACACCAAACATCAATTCACTGTTTAACTGTATTGAGTTCACACTCAGTTGGTGTTCACATGAGCAATGAAAACCTAGAAGCATAGCCCAGTAACTGATACTGCCAATCACAGCAGAATCAGACAATCGCAAAGTGTACTGAAGCAAAAACACTGTCCTGGACAGTGATTGACCACAGGAAATGACGATATTGTAATATCACGAATGAATAGGCCTTTTTCGATATATTAAAATTCAGCTTGATAGTGAGGCAGTGAGGACAACGGCAAAGGAAAGTTGATGACATGTACATATTTTTCACATTCACTCCAACGTGTTTCTATTGCTTTTGTCCTCACTGCCTCGGTATCAAGCTGAATATTTGATATTTCGAAAATGGCCTATTAGATAAGAGCGTTGTTTTCCCGCGAAAATCAGTTGCCATGTCCCTGGAAAAAACGTGGCAGAAGCAGTCACTTGTGACATGGCTTCTTCTGATTGGTTAAAAGTGGCGGCCCTTTGTTTGTTTCGCGTGCAAAGTGCCTCTACTAAAAATAAATCCATTAATGTATCTGTGCTGGTGCAAACTATGGCTACGTGGCTACGGGCTAAGATGAAACAATGGCTCGACTCCCATCTCCATAAAACAGTCAAAAAGGTACAAAAATAAAAATAATAAACCTCATGGTATACCGCGATTCTTAAAGCGTCAAAAAAGAGTGAGGCACTTACGGAGCCACTTAGCCGGATATCTGCGTGGCCACGTAGCCGCGTACCTACATAGCCACGTAGAGAGTGAGAGGAAGGCACTGCAGTAAAGAACAAAACACAGTGGTTAATCCATACCTCGTCTAGGGCAATTGTGAGTCCATAAAACTGTTTGAGCAACACACGCATGTTATCTCGCACAACAACTGAGTCGATTGTCTGAAATAAAAGGACAGCATTTTTTTAAGCTATGAGATTTTCCCCTTTTTGTAGAAAATGGGATTCTCTTCAAGCAATTCCGAGAGTTTTCATCATTATAGAAAAAATCTTCTGAGGATATCTAATACTCAAAATTCTTCGCAAAATTCTTCCTCTTCAAGTGTCTCTAAGAAGTCCGAAGCCACTCTCCCACCTCCCCATCTTGTCCCAGAATAAACTTAACAGATGGGTTACATCGGTCAGTGGTTTAGGAGGTTGGATCTGTTGCTTGACTACACATATACAACCAGAGAATTGACAACACTAATACTTGACATTGCCAAAACAACAACCACACGCGATCATTGATATGAAAGCCATACAGCAGGACCTTGCACCAGAATGCTCACCCCAAGATTTTTCATTCTCTCTTCAATATCGAACCACATCATTTCCACCAGCTTTCTATACAGAAAACGACCATCCTTCCCCTCAGCCTTAAGTCGTACTAAGCACATCCTTAAAAAAAGGACAAAGAAGAAAAATCAATACTTCTGATTTGATAATAAGGAGAATTCTAACCACAAACGGAAGCTTGATCGAAATAATTAGAAACAATCACTTCATAACAATGTCAAAAAATGAAGCTGGAAAACATTCATTTTTTGACATGAAGTGTCAAAAATGGATGTTTTCTTCATACAATCATACTACATGTAAGTCACTTATTATTTTTTGGTTTTACCAGGTTATTTGAACACGGGTATTCTTTCACAATGATTATACAGTCAACTCCCGCCTTGCCAACACCTCGCTATTACGGACACCCCGCTATAACGGACAGCAGCTAAATCCCCGGTGAAAGTTACAGACGTTTGACTGAAATAAACTCCCGCTATTACGGACTCTCGCTATTACGGACTTACGAACACTAACTTTATTCGACCCAACGTCACAATTTTATTGTTTTCTCTCTCGTTATAGCGGACACCGAGCAGCATCTTGGAATATTTGCACACATCATAAAGTCTATTTTTTCTTCTTTTTTGATTCATAGAGGGGAGTTTAAGGTTGCTAATAAATTAAGTCTCCTTGGCGACAAAGTGGGGGAGAAGTACACAGAGCCGATAGGAGCGATCTCTTAAGGCAATATGATGGCTGATGCAATCAATAGCTGATGTTCAGGTTTTTCTTTGAAAAATTTTTTTTTAGAAATGTAGATTACTGTACTTCAGTACAGTAGGAAACCAAAACAATGCATATGTGGACATTGCTGCAACATACGATGATTGTTTTTTGCGTACTTAGTACTGTACACGAAGGGTACGTAACTCCTGTTCTGTTCTGTTTGTAAATAAAGTTCTGACGCCCTTTACATGTGACAACGGCTCTGAAAAAGGTACTGGAGTTAATGAGAATGAACACACACGCGACCCCTTTCTGTAAATATGGTTTAAAATTAAAATGTTCTCGCACCCCACTATTCCGAACTCTCGCCGCTATTACGGACACCAATTCGCGATCCCGAGAGTGTCCGCTATAACGGGAGTTGACTGTAGATGCAAACAAGTTTTCCCTTCAAATGAAACCATGTTGTCTCGCAGTGATGAGCGCAAATTTCTATTGCGTCGAGAAGCCTGAAAAATTTTCAAGTTTTCCCTATGATGTTTCTGGAAAAGGAACGAAATCGCTCACAAGGTTGTGTCTAACGGCTTTGTTCCATAACACGTTAAACGATTACTGATTACTAGGCGGCTGACTGACGGATGACTAATGGCGACAGACGCTAATGGCCATTAAATAGATAAGCGTTAGTGTACGTTATCCCATGTAAGGTCACATGTTTGGGATAAGAAGTTGCCCTTATATGCATCCTTCATCAAATTTGACAAGTCAACTGAGGCAATGGACTCACCATATATGTAGATGAAGAACAATAAACCATGACTGGAATGTATCAGGCAATTCACAGGCTATGGAAAAATTGTTAGATAAATGGTTTACAGGTATGCCAACTGTACCTTCGATAACAAGAGCTCACAAGCAAGGATACTACTGTAGTTGAATGGCCTTGCTCCAAGTGCCTATTATCTTAGTTATCTTACTGGTAGAGCATCCGAATGCATAGTTTAGAGTTCTGTTAGTAGCACTAGGATTTTCGTGAGTAATCATTAGCCACCCTAAAAGAAAATTAAAATCTCTTCAAACCTATTCAAAAACTCATTATATGAGCTTATTACAGACTATCAAAACACAGCCCAATATAATACTCCTCCTTAGAATTCTTTATATTATATTAAACGACAGTGATGAGGGCCAGCTTTTTTTTCTTGTTTGCTAACATCTTTCTCCTCACATTTTGCACCATTGTGTGGACTCCAGAGGGACATGCTTTTTGTGGAATGTTTTTGAAGCCATTCAATAAACTTGCATGTCATGATTTAAAACCACTCGGCTTTGCCTCACAGTTTTAAACCCAATAAAACAATGCTGCTCATTTATTAAAGAGTGCTAAAAATATCAAAGGGGGTATTCTCATACTTCACGCAAAGGAGATGGGGAATAAATAAAACTTGTCTCTATATCGTTACAGTGACCCAGGCTACATAACTTTTAAAAAAGGTGCACCCTAAAAAGAATTGAACCTTTGACCTACTACGGAACAACCAGCTCCCAGAATGAGATGACTTGATAGCTTGATAGCAGTGTAAATCATGTCATGGATTTGACTCTGAGTTTAAGTAAGTCTAAGTTTGTTTTTATCTCATGAAAATATAATTCATTTTCCCTTTCTCTCCACAAAAAAATATCTCCAGAAATTTTACGCTGTAAGGAGGATTTGTTTCCCACATGTACCTTCAAAGAACTCTTCAAAGTTCATACCATCAACACAACATTGGTACATACTTTTGGCACTTCCTATTAACACCTAAAACAAAAAACATTAACGTGATTTAAACATTTTTACTGACCCAATCCTAACCCCAATGCTAACAGATCATAGGATGGCAATGCACATGGTGCTCCACGTACTGAGCAAAGATAACCTTGTTTAAACTCCAGGGTTTAGTAGTTTAAAGAAAAGGTCTTCAATTTTTAATACCCTGGACACTTTTTGTTCAGAAAGAAACGTGGCACTTTCTACTTGGTTTTCTAGTCTTTGAGTGACTGACACCATATTGCAAGAAAATCATTAATTATTTTGGGCACCCTTCTTGAGTGTATACAAGAAAAAATTGCAATTATTGCAAAGCAAATAATATTAATATAGGATAACTACCGTAAAATTATGCTTGCGTAGAAGCCGCACCCCTTATTTTGATGATCAATGTTAAGAAAAAAACCTTCAAGAACTTCACTTGTGATGACATTTTTTTTGCAACTTCAAAACAAGTCCAAGAAACTTTTAGTTCACGACTACTTGATTTATTATGCAAATGGTCCGTGTCTCTTGACGACTTATCAATCGACTATAAATTACAAATTCACTCAATTCTGAATCGTAAAAGTATCTGTTTGAAAGCCCTCTCAATTTAAAATCCAATGATATGAAATAAAATATATTCAAGCTAGACACTTATACAATGTGAAAGATCGTGAAATACGCCCAACAGAATCTGTATCCATGCCATTCATGGTGTACTCTGGAGCAGGGGAGTAGTACAGTGTAGGAGCTATGCCACTAAAAATTATTTACAAATTGGAAACTTCTAGGAAACAATTAATGTGGAAAAGTGTCATTCTCTGAATAAGATATTAAGGAAGATGGCTCTCAACTACTAGTGGTGCATGTGTTTTCTAACAGAAGTGATGTCAGATTTCCATTGAAAAAGCTACCTCAGAACCATCCATGCAACCTTTTTGTAGGTCTCTTTGACTAAATAGATTTCTTAGCAACTATTAATTGTCTTTCTGTCATTAAAAGCCACGCCCTCAATAAAATTTTTTTCTATTATAATATTAATAGCATAACTAGGAAATAATAACTATTAATTTTCCTTACCGTATTCTTCACCATAGGTGCAGCAATGAAACGTAGAAAGCTAATGATTTTGTCTATCATAGTGTCACTAGTACTGCTCATCCTTTTTTCTTCCATTGTATTCACACTCCCACCTGAACCCTGAACAAAGCGTGACAAATGAAACAACCAATAAAAATTTTGATGTATCATAATTATTTTCAACAGAACATAATTTTTAGAAGAAAATTGGATGAACTGATCCTTAAAGGATCTTTGAAGATCTTCTTTAAAGATCTTCAATTGCAATTAGGAGTTTTAAAGATCCCCAAAGAGCCAGTGAGGATCCTGTGAGGATCCTACAAAGATCCTGGTGAAAACAAGTTTAAAAAATCTTGATAAGGATACTTACAGATCCTCAAGAATTCTTTGAGGATCTTCCAAGGATCTTAAAAGGATCTTTTAACTGATCTTGAAAAGATCTTTATTAAGATCTTTGAAGATCCTTGATAAATCCTCTATTAATCTTTAAGGATCTTTCAAGGATCTTTGGAAAGATCTTTGTAATCTAATCAAAAAGATCTTTCAAAGATCAAGTCATGACATCCTTGACGAGTTCACGGATCTTGATAAAGATCTTTTCAAGAACAGTCAATTGAAAGTATCTTTTTAGGATCCTTGAACGATCCTCAAACAATAGGCTAGTTTCGAATTGTGCAGCAACAAAAGAACGGAGTCGAGGTTCAGGGGAATGATTAGCATTTTGTTTTGTTCAAAACAAAAAAAAAAGAATTATTCCCCTGAACCTCGACTCTGTTCTTTTGTTGCTGCACAATTCGAAACTAGCCTATTCTCGAGGGTCTTTTAGGATCTTTATAAAGATCCTTTGAGGATCATTCAAAGGATCTCCTTAGGATCCATGAAAGATCCTCAAGGAATTCTTGAGGACCTTAAAGGGATTTCTATCAAGATCCTTAAAGATCCTCAAAGATCTAAGACAGATGTTTGGGGGAACTCAGTAATTAAAATCCTAGCCTGAATTTAATTACCTGGCCTCTGACGAGGTGTTTCTGTCTAATGATACTGCTGCATCAATAATTTGCAGATTTTGTTCTTATGGTCTTAGATCTTCACAATATCTGGCTTGTTACATGCTCTATCAGTGTGTATCTATTACTTAAATCCCAGAGTATTGTAGTTTCTTCATTTCCAGTGACAGTTACTGGTTTGTGTTTCTTTACTATTATAATTCCTATAAACTGTTGTTGTCATTGTTGTTGTGCAGCTATTGTTTTTATAATTGTTATTATTGATCTATTAGAACTTCTCAGACCCTCAGGTATTAATGGTCTGGCCTACAAAAACAATGGTTTGGGAGCAGTCAACAACAAGTTAACAAAGGTCCCAAACCTCAACCCTTCCTTTATTCTCCATGGACAGCACTTTCCTCAAGATTCTTGCATTAACCAAGAAGTGCTGTTTTCTGCATTGCATCGATTCTGGCCTCAACCCCAATATTATTTCCATGTTTCACATGACTATCTGATATCAACACCAAGGAGCCAGTCACCACTAGAATCACATCAATACTTTCTTCACCGGGGTGCAGGGATGGCACAGTGGTGAAAGCACTTGTCTCCCACCAGTATTAATGTGGCCCGGGTTTGAGTCCCAGAGTCGGTGTCATATGTGGGTTGAGTTTGTTGGTTCTCTACTCTGCACCACAAGGTTTTCTCCGGTTACTCCGATTTCCCCTCTCCTCAAAAACCAACATTTGACTTGATTTGTGATAAATGTTAATTCAATTTACAGTGTCCCCAATTAGTGCTTCAGCGCTAGAATGACTAGACACTTTCTAACCTCCTCTTTCAGTGGTTCATATTTTCTAACATTTCGATGTTCTTAATCTCCTCCGCTCTAGTGAGGAAGGAGGAAGGATGGCACAGTCGGTTAGTGCGCGGCCTTGGTGCAAGAGGTCCTGAGTTCGATTCCCGGATCTCGCATCCTTGTTTCGACTCCTTTCCTTTCCGTGTAGCTAAGTAGCTTTAAATACCCGTAAAACGGAGCACTGATGGAGAGGGGGGAGTAAAATGAGCGCACCGTCGACCTCAGGTTTGTCAGTTGAATTACTGTTACGAGTTATCGACGTTAAATAAGGTCTACTTTACTTTACTAGTGTTACCAGGATCACAATATCAATAATTTGGACCACTTTGCCCTTTTTGCTTACCACTATTAAAAATGCTTGGTCTTCTTGCTTCATTATTATTAGTATTATTATCATCATTATTATTACAGTTGAACACGGCTATTTCAAACTAGGGTATTCCGAGTTCCCCGCTATTTCAAACTACAGTGTTGAAAAGTGAAGTAAAGGCAAATTTGTTTCGCTTTCAAAAAGCAAAATAAAGCAGCGCTAGCCCATGTCGTAACTAATGAATAACTTTCGAATGAGCTCTGATTGGTTTAGAGTTGCTTTGTTGCTAAGTGAAATTTCACACTCTATTGGCTTGTTCGGCTAACAAGCTACACCGCCTCACGAATGTTTATTCACGATCATCATGTCCTTGAAGCGTAAGCGATCCGTTCTTTCGATAAAAGATAAACAGGCTATAATTTTGCGATTAGAGAAAAAACGAAAAAGGAACCAATTTGTCAGCTGAATATGGCGTTAGTAAACGGCAGATATCTGATAACCGCAAGAGCAAGGGAAAGATCATGACGTTTGCCGACACGTGTACAGGTATTCACAACGGTGACAGTGAAGATGTAGACCATATTGTTTTCCAAACGATTTGTAAATGTTTTGTTTCACGATTAAATGTCGCTTTCTTAATTTAATCAGTTTTTGTTCCTCATTAATATTCATATTCTCGATTATCCAGACCTTCGATTATCTGGACTATTTCGTCTAGTCCCAACGAGTCCGGATTATCGAGGTTTGACTGTCCTGTACTAACAGTGTACAGTGTAGTTGTTCATTTCTCTTGGTTTTGCCCCCTTTTTTGACTCACTTTACTTCAATTCCCTGCTTACTCGAACTACGTGTAATTTTTGTTTCCCATGGACTTGATGCTTTTCTTTTATTTCAAAGTTTAATTAAAATGGTGGTTTAAACTAACTTCTGCACACAATGAGAATTGTACATTCCACCAGTCCTGTAAATAAACCAAATGATTTCTGGTAGGAAAGACTGTAGATATATACTAGAATTCCTCTCTGCACTTCTAGATTGGCAGATAACTATAACATATTATTCTTTGCTCTTAGACTAGTTAAAATTAAGAAAATGTGAAATTTTCATGTAAGACCAAAAGGTCTTACAGGGTCACACTGTATTTCGTATACAGTATTAATTTTTTATGATGACCCGGCTATTTTGAACCCCCACTTAATCAAGCTTTTTCCTCTTTCCCTTGTGACTTTGAAATAACGAGGTTCCATTATTATAATAATTGTAATATTAACTTTTATTATATTTTCTTTGGAGATGTAATTGTTGAATGATGAGTACCTGTACTGTTGAGGACAACCTTGTATTTTGTGTAACAACACAACTTGATGCTCCATGAAACATCTTAATCGTGGAGCTGTGTTCACGGACAGACAGCTGCTTGTGCCTGACAGAAGAGCAGCTCAAAGGAATCTACAAATACAAAAAAAAAATCAGAGCAAAGCTATTAACAATGCCTTTTTTGTTTCTCAAACTTTTTGAAATGCACAAGATGCCTAGATAATTTTTTTGTGGTTTTGTTATGTGTAAGGTTGAATACTATTTAAAGTGCTCATGAAACAAAAAATAACTAAGGCTTATTTAAAAGATCTTTTGAAGAAAGGAAACATGGTGTTCTCATTTTTAAAATATCTCATATCATTGGGGAGATATTAAGGTTTTTGTGTTAAAACTGATGACGTCATCAGTGGTTCCAAGGGGAAAACAAATCACAAAATCTAAAATAGCCTTGGAAATATTACCGCAGTTCTCTTCAAACTTGGCACTAATAATGTTTATCAGTCAGCACATAAAATGACACACATTGTACAGTTGCCATGGCAACCGTTTTGCTTCCAGATCAAGGTTGTGCAGAACTGGTGTTTCCGCTTTTTGCCTTAAGCAAACATCATTCACACTCAATGAGTTGATTAGGAGACCTACAGCAACATGGGCTCTATGTGTGTTTTCAGCAGGACTGATGTCTTGTTTGATTTGAGAGGAAATTGAGAAACTTCATTTATAACCAAAAAATACTGGAGCCAAAAGTGTTGCCATGATTATGTCATACTCTGCACCATCTTTCACCTTACTTAAGGGTTATTACTCATGCAAAGTTTGAATCATATCGATGTCAAACTTTGAGAGATATTCTTGATTTTGTGACCCATCTTCCAGCAGAACCACTGATGACGTCATCAATTTGCTAATTTGCATAACACAAAAACTCAAATATCTCTGAAACAAAAAAAGATACTTCAAAACTGTAAAGGCCATTAGCCATTATTTTGAAAACTCTTTCAAATAGGCATAAATTATTTTTTACTTCATAGGCACTTTAAGACACAATTAAAAACATTTCCTACTTCCAGGTCCAATAAGACACGCATGTCCGGTAATCCTGTGACGTTCACCTACAATGGCTAAGCTCCCACTAGCACTTGACAGGTGCCATTGTTACAATGTATTTTTCCTTGCTGCTGTTAACACCAATGTAACACTAGATCAAGTTGTGTCAGGTTACACCTGACGTTGTTGTCACCACTTGTTGATGCAACCTCCCGGCTAGCATAACACTGAGTTCTGTTAAATGATTGGTCGACCTTAAATAAATTAGATTACACACCACACAAACCATGCTTTCAGAGTTGCAAACATTGTTTGTAAATCAGTCAGTGTAAAATGAAGACCAGGGGTAAAATGCAGACTGAGGTTATAACGTAACTGTTGAAAAAGCCGAAACCCCTTAGAAATGCTAACCTTAGGCTTAATTAGGCCTAAAACAATATTTAGGCTTCACTGTGAGCATTTCTAATGGGTTTGGGCTTTTCCAACAGTTAACAACTGCATCAAGCTGAGAGGAAAGTGGGTGCCTGGGATGTCCAGGGGCCTCCGCTGTGATCAGCCAGCCCCTAGACAGTGAAACGCTCCCATGGCTAGCAAATCCTTGCAACCCAACCATGAGCCCCTATACACAGGGACATCCAGCTACCCGTCACACTGTGATAACAGTGGAAAGACAAAAAAAAAAAGGTGGGGTGTAGTGGGAGGGAAGCAGAAAAATAAGAAAGCACTACTGCTGAAAAACAACTGATGAAAAAAAAGCAAAGGCCACACAACACTCTTCCTGACGTGGTTCGAAATAGCCACTACGCTGAGACCGCATGACCTACGTGAGCCTGTGCATGTATGCCTGAGACCAGCATCTATTTGTTGTTAACTTGGTTAAATTTCATTTAACCACATTTAAATTATAACCTCAGTCTGCACTTTACCCCCGGTCTGCAGTTTGCAGTCTGCGTTTTACACTGACCTGTTTGTAAATATGCTTTGATTTTGCCAGGTTGTGTTGGCAACAGTCTGTGGCAATGATCTTAGGAAAGTAGCCAGTCCTACTTGAAACAACTTCACTCCGTTGTAACACCGTTTTTAACAGCGCTAGTGGAACCTCAGCCAAACCTTTTGCTTCAACAAATACAGTTGTAAGTACAAGGTCTCAAAAGTGAGCCTGCATCGAATCCGAAGCAGCTGAATACATGAATTATACCTGTATTATAACGATCACTTCACCACCAGCACCAGAAAACCAAGCAAAAAAATTGTTCTTTTAAATACCTGAAAGGCCCTGACATTCCAAACGCCACATAAACGTCTCATGGTCACTGAAGATCTAGACAGTAACTTGGAGGAAATCAAATGCATGCTGATCTGCTTTGAGAAGAAGCTCTGAGATGGACAGTTACGGTCAAGTTTCAAAACTGTTTACGCCTTCATATAACTTCAAACTAGAAAAAAATCAGTCCTATTCTGTTTTTTTTTTAGGTTCTCTGTTCCTGAGTAATGAGGAACTCAGTATCCGCCATCTTATTATGCAATACCTGATGAGCCCCTGGTCCTAAGGCAGCGGGAAGATGGATAGATACGCCATGTACATGTAAGTGAGACCGACAGTGAGAGCAAGGTACCATTGCCAGGGAAGATGTCGGCGTTCCGTGAGACAAGTCTTGTCAAAGAAGTTGTCATTGTGAACGGGCTTCCGACGGTTATATCGAAGCGCTTGCCACGACGTAGTATTCACAAGATTGTGATTGTGGTGATTCCCGGAAATCCTGGTTTGGTTGAATTTTATGACGGTTTTGTGACCACTTTGTTCAACTCGCTTCAGGGTCAATGGCCCATTTATGCCATTTCCCATGCTGGTAAGGCGTTAAAATTAACGATAAATTCTAATTGTATGAACAGTAGACACGGGGAGACCCTTGGAAGATTTGGCAATAAACTTTGCATTTGATTTCCGATAAAAGTTGACGCGTATCCAAATTAAAATCGACTCGGGTTTATTTTAAAACTGCGAGCAAATAGCATCATGCATACGAAAATCGTACGTAAAGGGTAACTCCTCGACTGGTAGACAAACCTAACCTTGAACTGATTGTTAAAATGCAAACCACAAGCTCATAGGGATTAGTCAATGTCTGGAATGGTCCATAAGAGGAACACAGTCGACGTCGACTCGTAAACCCGCGAATAAGATTCACCCCAGTTATTTTGCTTTACTTTCCAAATATCTTTCAATGCAGTTTTCGCTCTAATTGTGACAGCAGATGCAAATCCCAGTAGATCATAGAGCTTGAAAGTTGTTTACTTCAGGGCAGCTCCCTTAATTGGTGAAATTCTTTATCTTCCTTTCTGCAAAACTTAGGATATCAGTTTTTGGTTTCTGTTATGTAACGTAATAGAATACGTAACACGTGCAGTTGTCAATTTGCAAGTGTGATTTTCCTCCTTAATCCTTTATCAATCGGAAATGAAGATGCTTGAATAGACGACAAACAACAGGTTCCACCCATCAAGCAGCGAGCATCTTGGGTTATCTGGGAATGTCCAGTGAGACGCCTCACTGACACATATTCCATGGACGGATGGGTCATTGGAGCAATCAGTCAACAGGGCTTGGATTTTCAGGATTTTATTGAAAACAATGTGGCAATCTGAAGCTGCAATTGCAAAATTATTAAAGAATATTGGAAACAAATCCCTTTCTAACGAAAAAGAAAAACGAAAAAGGGTTACGAAATCAAAAGTACTTACATTTGTCCAGCCTTGTCAGGTACATAGATTTAAAGTCAGAAACATACACACTTCCAATTGAAAAAAGGCCCTTAATTAAAAACACCCTAGTAAGCCATGCATTACATATGAATACTAAAAAAAAACATGTTACATATAAAATCACGTGAGCTTAATGGCCGTAGATTAGAGTCCAGTCCTTTGTGATTTCGGTAACGCAACATTCCCTGTCTTTTGTACAATGTGTATTTAAATTAAATTCAAACTGTAACAAACTATTGCACAAGTTGAAGCTAAAACCTTCTTATCCATTTATTGACTAATTAAACTTGGTGACAGACCAACACTTGAGGAGAGGTAATGAAATCATTACTTTTTCATGACACAGGCATTAGGGTCTTTAAGAAAAAACCACAAGAACTGCACAAAAAATTTGCTCAAAACAAAAAAAGCTTTTAAAATTTTGATCAAAGCCAAGAACCACACGCAAAGCATCAAAACTGCAAATCAAACTATTTTAGTGGTAATACATGGAAGATATGAACTAGAGTCTGCATCAGGAGGCTAACTCGAGAAATGGGAGTAACGTCGTAGAATGTACATGTAGTGGACAGGCATAATGATTATTGCTGAACCTCGACTGTACAGGGAATAGGAAAAACTTCTTGTATTTGCACTGAAATGTGAAAACCAAATGCCAAAAATTGACAAAAAACTGCTAGCCATAACATTACTAAAGCAGAAAAACCAAGCCAAAAATTAAAAAAAGCCAAAAATGCAAAACTGAAAATCTTCCCTCTTTTAATGATAACTGCAAACAGTAATTGCTTGACTTTCTAATTTTTTTTGCAAGTAAACAGGTCTCAATCCCCACATCTCTGACATGCCCTTATAACTCATTTGAATGTTGAAGAACCTGAACCTGTCCCCTGTGCCCAATTTTTTGCTGACTGTCTGAGATATACCAGTAACTCCGTCTTTTTGTCTGGGATGTATCTCCTTGTTTAAAAAGGAAAAAAACTCCCTACACTGATGTCAAAACTTTTCTAAGTCAGTAATG
The DNA here is from genome assembly GCF_036669935.1 of Montipora foliosa. Taxonomy (NCBI): domain Eukaryota; kingdom Metazoa; phylum Cnidaria; class Anthozoa; order Scleractinia; family Acroporidae; genus Montipora; species Montipora foliosa. The sequence goes on from NC_090873.1 coordinate 23,042,230, forward strand.
GCCTGCTGAGAATTTGGGGTACAAGATTAGAAACTCGACTTTGATTCTTTCAGACTATACTGTAAATGCCTTGATTTGAAATTAGTTATTTTTAGCAACCTGTTGATCCACTTACCTCTACTTAATCCTTAACCTCCACCTCCACTCAAAAATGCCTCCTTTAACCCATTGACGCCTGGGAGTGAGACTTAAAGGCCCACCTTCAACCAATAGGCATTGCATGGCATGGAACAATTTTCATATATATCAAAATCCCATCAAAGCTGAAGTTCATCCTATCGGATCGCTACGATAAGCAATGCAAATTTCCATGACAAAAACAAAGGGTCAAACATCCTGTCAGTGGAAGGTGGGCCTTTATTGAAATGCATGTAGATTTTACTGTCTAATACCAGATGATTTTACTCATCAGTGGGTTAAATTTACTCTGTTTAAGTGGCAATTTTGTTGTAAACGATATTGCTTGTTCTTACATTGTAGGTCATTCACCTACTGAAGGATATCCCTTGAACCCATTTCCCAAATCATCCCATGGTGACATTACAGCAGGAAAAAGCAGTTTCCCATTGACCCTCAAGGAGCAAATCGCTCATAAGAATGAATTCCTTGAGAGGCACATCCCTCCACACTCCAGAATTCTTCTTATTGGTCACTCCATTGGTGCTTACATAATTCTTCATATTCTGAAGACTTGCAGCAGAGCTTCAGATATTACCAAAGCAATTCTGTTATTTCCAACAATTGAGCGAATGGCTGTTTCACCGAGTGGCAAATACGTTACACCCATGGTGAAGTATTTCAATTGGCTTACACTGAGTGCAGTGGGAGTATTTTCAGTTTTTCCTGTTTCTGTCAAAACGTTTCTAGTAAAATGGTGGCTGAGTGACAGAAAAAATCTGATATCAGGCTCAGTGGAATCCGTTCTTAAGCTTCTCTCTCCAAAGGTGATAAATGGTGTCGTTACAATGGCCCGAGATGAAATGACACAAGTTGTGCTTTGTGATGAAGAGGTAAAATATAGCAAGCAATAGTCACTATGAAAACTACATGTACATGAATGGACCCTATGTGAGACCTCCAATTCCAATCCATCTAATTACAAAGTCAGGGAATAACTGTTCCAGAGTTTCAAAACAGTGACAGTGGAGGTGATAAGTCCTTGGGACTGACACAAGTGGACTTATGATTTAAAAAGCCCTCATTAATTTTTTTTATACTTCTCTTTGTTAACACTCTATATTCTAACCATTATTGATGCCTTTTTCCCCTGAACAACAAACAAGAAGTTGTGCTATCATCACTCCCGTGTCTAAGAAGTAAATTTGATTTAAAATCCTTGCTACAGATTTTGCATTAAAACAACAGCTAGATTCACTCAAAAACTATGTCCCCATTAACAACAGCTAGAATGTCCCCATTAACCCTTTAACTCCCAATAGTGCCACTTATAGATTTTACTCTGTCTAACGCCAGATGATTTTACTCGTCAATGGGGAACCCCACGGGGCTGAAAGGATTAAATTAAATTTGAATATTTTTAATACTGATGTCACAGTTATAAAATAGCTGTCCAACCCTAGGCTCTCTCTGACCAGGTGTGGTTGTTACTCCTCAAAAAATAACAACAATGGCATGGTTTCAGGAATCACCCATGGTTGCCGTTCTGTTGTTAAGGCTTTCCTCCAAGGGTCTTTCTAAACAGCACTGAACCACCATTAATGAAAATAAGAAATGCAACAAGAGATCTCTGTTTTAAAGTGCCCCAGCCTGTAGTAAATCACATCTGGTTTTTTTTCAGATTTTGAAAGTGTGTTTAACACCTGACTGGCCAAATTTTTAGCTTTGACTTTAATCCAAAGGCTGTTAACTTTTAGTTTAAGTTTTGGATTTCATGGTCGGACCGCTATTATTCATGTTCAGGACTGTCCAGTTGGACCTCAGAGGGTTGTATCCAGGGAAATTTGATGTCAAAGGCTCACTAGCTTAAGATTTCAGCGTGTGAATGAAGCGTATTATAAATTATATGCAAAACGAGGATGTAAAATTCTGAAAGCCAAATTTTCTTTGCTGCATATTAATTCTGCGGCATACACAAGCATTGCATTCTTAAACTAGTATTATTAAAGCCTTTCATGTCGTTTTATCCTTGATCCAGCTCACTCAAGATCTTAAAGTTAGTAATGGTGGACCTGTCCATTAAATAAGAAAATTGAAATAAACAGCTGTCTTTTTGAAATGAAGGCTTAAGGCTTTGGTCACTTGGTGTTTAGTTAACATAGTTTTGAAATCCAAAGAAAAATAAGAACTGAATTTTTGGTCACAGTGGCACTTTAAAACGTCACTATACTGGTTAAACTGCACAGTGCCATTGTTGTTTAATTGCAAATGTTAAAAAATGACAATAATCAGCAAGCAAATGGTAATTGGTTATGATGATTGTTATTCTAATATTTGTTTTCTTTTTTTTGTTTGGTCAGGTAATTAAAAAGAACTTAAATAAGTTAATCCTCTACTATGGTACCATTGATAACTGGTGCCCAGTCTCCTACTATAAAGACATGAAAAAGCGGTTTCCAGATGGTGAGATATATTTGTGTCAAAAAAAGTTTGATCATGCTTTTGTCCTGGAATCTTCGCATGAAGTGGCTGAAATGGTGTCGTCATGGATACAGGATGTGATTACTTAGCAACCTCAGCTCAATAATATTCGAGTTATCCATTATAGTAAATTACGAAATCACACATTTGGACTAAGATGTACAGTTAGAACTAAAGTATAAATATGTTTTTTAAATAATTATTATTAATCATCAATTATTATTTATCCTCCTATTTTATAAGTTTTCATAGAGTACTCACAGAATTGAAATAAAAATTAATAAGAGAAAAGGGCAAAAGGTAGTAAAACTTATCCCATGCCCTTGCAATTGGCAAATATCAAATTTGTGGCAGTAATAGAGGAAAATATATTGTGTAGCTTACCGGTAGGTTATATAAAGCAAATAAACAACATCAACAAGAAACACCTTAAATTTATTTAAGTTTCTGGGTATTTGGCATTACTGCTAATTGGGAACACAACATAAAGGAATATTATTACCGGTATTGCTTTTTCACATTACAAATATGATTCAAAATATATATTATTAAAAAAGTAAGATGTACAGTGTACATGTAAAAACTGTACAAATTTTTAAAATGTATCCTGACTACAATTTAAAATAATATATTTAGAATTCTACTAGATGTCAAGTCGAGATAAACATAGGTGACAGTTCTTGTAGTTGCTCTCAAATAAAGATTCTATATTTCTTCTTCTGATGGACAGGTTGAGATGAAAGAATTTTGGCTTGTACTCTTCTTATCTCCTCTTGAAAGTTTTAGTCCAGCTGTTAAGCCCGAAAAATGGTAAAATCGTTCACTTCTTGATAAAAGCATGGAACTCGGCACGATGATACAATTATAGGTACTAATCATTTTCTGATATAGGGCCAGCAAGGAATCGCCTTTTTAAGAGGGTAAATGAGTGTGGCCACATACACATGATTCTAGTTAGCATGAAAACGAGGCTGAAATAAAAAACTTGTTTTTTCAGGTAAAAATTTTAGTTTTCACGATAAACAGTCTTTGGTAATTATCAGAGGAACAAATAAAAGTTATATATTTTATTAATATTCAATAATGTGTGCCACGTGGTCTATCACATGACTACAAGGAAACTTACAGACTATGAGAAGCAGTAAGTGGTAGAATATTTCAGTTAAAAAAACTGTTTGTAAGTAATAGAATACTGAAATCAAAAATCTGCCCGGTGGCTGTCTGTCCATGTCAAATACATGGGCACCCTATCATCCAAAGGTATTTCAACAGTTCAGCGAGGGAGCCTTTGTGGTGCACAAGTCACCGCAGGCATTTTCATCCATAGCACTGGATCACGTGCATGAACAAGCTAACGCCTTGGTTAAAGGAGATGGAGGGGCCTGTGGCCTAACTGAATGCCGTGGCAGTTTATTGTGATAGATGGTTGAAGGACCTGAGCTTGCAAAAATGACACAAGAGTTTGAAGAATCCATTCGTTCTGTCACAAAGGAAGATACACGCCACCACGAGCAAGTACCAGGAGTACAGGTTTTGTTTAAGAAGGACGTTGCATCCCTGGTGTCTTCATTTGCGGAGGTAGGAAATCCGTTTGAAAAAGACAGCAAAGACCTGTTTGCACTAGACTCCAAAGTTATTGTGGAAAATGCAGTCATCCAAACAGTCAAAAACGTGATAACCATTGGTCAGGAGCAGTACGATACTTTTGTCCAAGAGCGATTTCAGAAAAGGACCAAGGAGGTGACTTCAGTTATAAGCACGAATAAGCTTCCATTGTTTAAAAGCCCTTTAGAACAGAAAACAGACAAGAAGAAAGTACAAGTTGCATCTCTAAAAGATGATTGTGCCCTATTCTCCAGACTATACATTGCTTGTCAAAGTCGTGAAGGAAACCTCCAAGAATTCTTTAAAGAGGAGAATCATCCGTGGCCCCCATCTCTGGCGCAGGCTAGTAGATTGAGATAAGGCCAGAAGTCAGATCTTGTAAAGTGCATGGAAAAGAATTCTACACCGACTGCCGAATCCCCAGAATTGGACATTGCAATACTTGACGGAGCTGTTGTGGTGCAAATGGAATCGCCCGGGGCCGCAAGAACGTTTCAAGAGTATTGCAGACAATGTTTTCATGCCATACATTATGAAACAGCTTCAACCAGTCAAAAGAGTCGACATTATCTGGGATGTTTATCGACAGGATAGTCTAAAGGCAGCTACCAGAGAGAAGAGGGGCTCTGGTACATGCAGAAGGGTAACATCCTCTTCCCAGATTCTGAAGAACTGGAAGAGTTTCTTACGCGTGAATGAGAACAAGACAGAGCTCTTCCACTTCCTGGCGAAGCAAGTGGAATCTTGTCACGTAGAAGGTAAAGAACTTTGCGCTTGATACGAGGAACACGTTTTAAGCTCACCAAGAAGAGATGACATGGAAGACTGTACCACGAAGAAGCTGATACACACATCATGCTGCACATCATACATTGCTTCGCAGTGTGGATATCAGATAGTCATGATCAGAACCATTGATACAGATGTTGTGGTTCTTTCAGTTTCCAAGATGCAAGATATTGTTGCTGATGAGCTTTGGATTGCCTTTGGCACCGGTAAACTATTCAGGTACCTGGTAATACATGACATTGCTGCTCAGCTTGGACCACAGAGGGCCAAGGCTCTTCCAATGCTGCATGTCCTAACAGGTTTCGACACCGTTTCTTTCTTTTCTGGCAAAGGGTAACGAACAGCATGGCATACCTGGAGTGTGCCGGGGTTTCAATAGAAGGCGGTTACCGGCGGTATACCGCCG
>NC_090873.1:23052627-23067627 GCF_036669935.1 Montipora foliosa
AGTGAATGAATGTTTAAATCCTGGGCCTCCCCTTCAAAATCAGTTGTGGAATGTTTTGGTCCGTGCTCGTTTCCACCCCGTTGCAATTGCAGGAGATATCAAACAAGCCTTTCTCCAAGTCAGAATCCGAGAAGAGGACCGTAACGCTCTAAGATTCCATTGGTTAAAAGATCTGAACAGCCAGACAGTAGAAACACTCAGGTTCACCAGAGCCCTCTTTGGTCTCACCTGCTCACCATTTCTCCTTGGGGGAGTCGTACAACATCTCTTGGACACTTTGGCATTTTTTGCATTGTTAATTGATTAGATTAAGATAGCCTCTAAGACATTTGCTCTCCCGAGACAAATGGGGGGATAGTGTTGGAAAACGGACTGCGTGACTCCCACGCTGTGAAAGTGAACTTTGTTCCTTTTGTTCTCGTTGCTTGGTGAATAACCTGCAATTAAGTGATGTAAGTTTAGGATTTCAAAAACCATGTGCGAATCGACATGTGATCTAGCGATTGTCATTTTCCTTCGAGTTGAGACATTAAAATAGTGAAGTGATTCGAGTCTGTTGGTCGTTTTAACGTGACTATTATCGGGAAAATCTCTTGTTTTAGAAGTAATTCGGAAGATTCCTCACAATATGCCTCTTAAATTAACAAATATACCAATACATCACTAACGTTTTATGTTTAACCGGAGAATTAGGCAAGCAGATCATGTTTGAAGGTGTAATAGCTGTTGAATTTTATTCCTCAGTTATCGAGTTCCATAAGTATAAAACTTAAAAATGGATTGCTTTAAAATCAGAAAAGAACCAATTCACCGTTGCTGTTGAGAAAAGTGTATGCCAGGCAAAACAAGTTGCATCTTGGTAGCCTGAAAGTTAAATGACAAAATAATTTGCCTGCATGTGTTTAAATTAACAAATATACCAATAACTCACTAACGTTTTATGTTTAACCGGAGAATTAGGGAAGTAGATGTTTGAACGTGTAATAGCTGTTGAGTTTTATTCCTCAGTTATCGAGTTCCATAAGTATAAAACTTGAAAATAGATTGCTTTAAAATCAGAAAAGAACCAAATCACCGTTGCTGTTGAGAAAAGTGTATGCCAGGCAAAACAAGTTGCATCTTGGTAGCCTGAAATTTAACTGACAAAATAATTTGCCTGCATGTGTTTAAATTAACAAATATACCAATAACTCACTAACGTTTCATGTTTAACCGGACAATTGGAGAAGCAGATGTTCGAAGGTGTAATAGCTGTTGAGTTTTATTCCTCAGTTATCGAGTTCCATAAGTATAAAAGTTAAAAATGGATTGCTTTAAAATCAGAGAAGAACCAATTCACCGTTGCTGTTGAGAAAAGTGTATGCCAGGCAAAATACGTTGCATCTTGGTAGCCTGACAGTTAACTGACAAAATAGTTTTCCTGCGTTTAAATTAACAAATATACCAATACATCACTAACGTTTCATGTTTAACGGGAGAATAAGGGAAGCAGATGTTCGAAGGTGTAATAGCTGTTGAGTTTTCTTCCTCAGTTATCGAGTTCCACAAGTATAAAACTTAAAAATGGATTGCTTTAAAATCAGAAAAGGACCAAGTTTACCCTTGCTATTGAGAAAAGGGTATGCCAGGCAAAACAAGTGGCATCTTGGTAGCCTGAAAGTTAACTGAACAAAATAATTTGCCTGTATGTGTTTAAATTAACAAATATACCAATAACTCACTAACGTTTCATGTTTAACCGGAGAATTAGAGAAGCAGATGTTCGAAGGTGTAATAGCTGTTGAGTTTTATTCGTCAGTTATCGAGTTCCATAAGTATACAACTTAAAAATGGATTGCTTTAAAATCAGAGAAGAACCAATTCACCGTTGCTGTTGAGAAAAGTGTATGCCAGGCAAAATAAGTTGCATCTTGGTAGCCTGAAATTTAACTGACAAAATAATTTGCCTGTGTTTAAATTAACAAATACACCAATACATCACTAACGTTTTATGTTTATATAACCGGAGAATTAGGGAAGTAAATGTTTGAACGTGTAATAGCTGTTGAGTTTTATTCCTCAGTTATCGAGTTCCATAAGTATATAAAACTTAAAAATGGATTTCTTTAAAATCAGAAAAGAACCAATTCACCGTTGCTGTTGAGAAAAGTGTATGCCAGGCAAAACAACTTGCATCTTGGTAGCCTGAAAGTTAAATGACAAAATAATTTGCCTGCATGTGTTTAAATTAACAAATATACCAATAACTCACTAACGTTTCATGTTTAACCGGACAATTGGAGAAGCAGATGTTCGAAGGTGTAATAGCTGTTGAGTTTTATTCCTCAGTTATCGAGTTCCATAAGTATAAAAGTTAAAAATGGATTGCTTTAAAATCAGAGAAGAACCAATTCACCGTTGCTGTTGAGAAAAGTGTATGCCAGGCAAAATACGTTGCATCTTGGTAGCCTGAAGTGTCGTGCGCTTTTGGACACTGGAGCGGGTAGTTCTTACGCTTCAGCAGCACTCCTCAACCTCCTGCAAGTTCGCCCTTGTCAACGTGAAGTATGCCAAATCGAGATGATGTTAGGCGCGGTTACTAAACAAGTCGAAATATTTCAAGTGCAAGTCAGTTCAACCTCTGGGGACTTTTGCTTAAACACTGAAGTAACTAAAGTGGATAAGAATCAGCTACTCTCTTTGGAAAACCCTCGTTACGAGCAGTGCTTGGCCAAGTATGCTCACCTTAAAGGAATTGAAATGGAAGGCAAGGACTCTAAGAATATCCTGCCAGTATATCTCATCCTGGGAGCCAGCGATTATGCGAAAATCAAGACCGAAACTGCACCCCGTGTTGGAGACTTGGGTGAGCCTATAGGAGAGAAGACCAAGCTTGGTTGGACCATAATGTCTCCTGGGAAGGAAGTGGATTTATCTCCAATGTTCTTCACACAGACCTCTCACGTAGAATATGACAACTTGTGTAAGCTCGATGTACTGGGCCTGGCTGATTCGTCCACTGGTGACCAAGCTGAAGTTTACGCAGAGTTCAAAGAGCAGTTGACATAGGATGCAGAAGGATCGTATGAGACGGGGCTTCCATGGAGAGGCAACCATCCTCCCCTTCCCAGCAATGAAGTACGAAGTCATTGACGGTTAGGGAACCTTGTGAGAAAGTTACGCAGCCAAGGAACAATTGACCAGTATGACAAGTCATCCAGGATCAGATCAAGGCCGGCTTAGTTGAAAGAGTCTCTGGACCTGCGACCGGGAGTCGGGAGTTCTACATCCCACACAAGCAGTAGTGCGTGAATCAGCAGAAACCACTAAGCTTCGTGTCGTCTACAATGCATCCGCTCGCGCAAACTCTGGAGCACCTTCAGTGAATGAATGTTTAAATCCTGGGCCTCCCCTTCAAAATCAGTTGTGGAATGTTTTGGTCCGTGCTCGTTTCCACCCCGTTGCAATTGCAGGAGATATCAAACAAGCCTTTCTCCAAGTCAGAATCCGAGAAGAGGACCGTGACGCTCTAAGATTCCATTGGTTAAAAGATCTGAACAGCCAGACAGTAGAAACACTAAGGTTCACCAGAGCCCTCTTTGGCCTCACCTGCTCACCATTTCTCCTTGGGGGAGTCGTACAACATCTCTTGGAAAGCTGTAGAGAGAAATACCCAGAGATTGTCAGTGAAATTGAAAAAGGCTTTATGTAGATCTTATCAGTGGAGGGCCCACTCAGGCAAAAGCAGAAACAATTAAGTCAGCAACTGTGGAGGTATTTGCTAAAGGGACATTTGAGTTGCACAAATGGCACTCAAACGTGAAAGAGTTGGAGACAGCATGTTCGATACCAGTCTCAGAAGAAGAAACATATGCGAAGGAGCAGTTAGGTACCTCAAGAAAGGAGAGAGCTTCTCTACTCGGTTTGCAGTGGAACAAAGAGAGCGATACCATCAGCGTTAACTTCCCATCAGAGAGCACCGAGTCAACAAAGCGAGGGATTCTCAGTAAAGTGGCCAAGATATACGATCCACTGGGGCTAGTGTCACCAATCACACTGGGTGGCAAATTCCTATATCTGTGATGCGAAACTAGCCTGGGATGCTAAACTACCAAGCAACCTGATGCAAAATTGGGTCCGCTGGGAGGAGAAGAACCATTTAGCATCAAGTGGCCTAAAACCCCGATCAAAGCTTTAGGAGTTTATTTCACATACGATCCGAAACTTCTAAAAGAAAAGAATTTTATCGAAAGGCTTGACAGTATCAAAAAGCTTATTAATATATGGTCATCGAGAGGCCTATCTCTTTATGGAAAAGTAACAGTAATCAAATCCTTCTTGATCTCGAAATTTGTTTATGGTTACTCTATATTACCAACACCAAAAGAAGTAGTAAGTAAACTGAATCGACTGCTTTTCAAGTTTCTGTGGAACGGTGTAGATAAGGTAACTCGTTTGTCTACAATAAATGATTATGAGAGGGGCGGTTCAAAAATGATAGACGTTGATTGCATGATTAGATCTTTGAGGTTAGGATGGCTGCAGAGAGTATTTAATGATTCAAGTGCCACATGGAAGAGATATTTTCTTTATCTGTTAGAGCACGTTGGGGGCATCTTCTTTCTCAGCTGTAACTTTGATGTCAAAGATTTTAACTTACCCTCTCCATTCTACTACGAACTTCTACAATGGTGGTCAGAATTTCGTGATACCTTTGCTGAAGAAATCACGTACACGCATGATCTCCTTTTTGATCGGGATATAAACGTTGCCTTCACTCACCTCTCGAACAAGATATACAAAACCAATTTTCTTCAGTTGGCTGGTCTCCGACATTCTATACCCTTACACCTAAGGTTCGCGAATGTACCATTATCAACGCTATCTCCCTCTTTTACCTTTGAAAATAACACTTTCGATATTAGACAGGAAAGATCAAAAGATTACTATTCTCTATTTGTTTCCAGAAAGGCTCAACATCCCAATATCACTGTCAAATTGCAGAAGGATTTTGATTTTACAATCTATCAAATCAATCAAATCTTCTTATTAACACATTCTATTGCACTTGAATCTTATGTAAAAGCTTTCCAATATAAAGTTATAAATTCTATTTTTTATACAAATAGCAGATTATGTAAAATTGGTTACAGAAGCAACGATTTGTGTACGTTTTGTAAAACTGAGTCGGAAACTTCAAATCACTTTTTTTATAAATGTTCCCCACACTAGACAATTCTGGACAGACTTTGCATCATACTGGCATCTACTATCAAAAAATCAAATCCACCTCTCCCTTAAAGATGTTTTATTTGGGTTATTTTCGGAAAAATGTCCTTTACTTGATCTATTAAATTACTTCATAATTATTCGAAAAGTGTTCTTGTGGGACTGCAGAAGAAGTCAAACCCTTCCTAAAATCGAGGGGTTTAAAGCCAAAATTAAAATTAAGTATGAAAATCACAAAAAAAGAATATTTTAATAAAAAAATGGATAATTAAACCTATGTAATAAATATGTATTATTATTACTATTATTATTATATCTAATGTTACTACAGTCAACTGTCTCATAGCGACCACTTCTCGTAAGCGACCACCTCCCGTAAGCGACCACTTCGTAAACAACCGTTCTGTCCCTCAGTTAAATACTGTTCCCAGAGCTCTCTCGTAAGCGACCACCACTCAAATTTCTAAAGCGACCGCGACCACCTTTTAGGCCAGAAATTTGACATATTCTTTTGTTTTCTTTTTCTGGTAAGCGACCACCCAACATAATCATGTATGATCGTTAGTGAATCACTACTCAGAAGTGACAAAAGCTCAATTTTTAATGACGCTACCCCGGACTGCTGACAGATAATAACAGTTTACATTAATTGTTACAGTGATCTGTTCCAAAATGATATACTGTCAGTACAAAGTTTCATCAGAAGAATGCATATATTGCCCAGGCGCTATTCAATGTGAAATATGCCAGTGCTTTCAAATCTTTTCTTTAAGCCATGGAATAGAAATGTCATTGTCTCCGTAGAAAATGTAACTGCAGGGAATTTCCAGTCCATAACCTGCTCCTCGATGTACACGTTTTCCTGTTATAATGACCTTTCCATTGTTGGTCGTTCGTTTCAAGAATTTGCTAACATACTGAGACGTTTGTAATGGTATGTGGCCGACAATTTCGTCTTCTTTTGACACGGTGTTGGGATGTTCGGCTTCAGTAAAATTTCTTGACAGCGGCCTCACTACTGCAACTGCATTTCCATCTTTTTCATTCAGTGGCTCACGTTTCAGTATATGCACCCCATGTTTGACGTTGTTTTCCTAGGTTTTGTTCGGTTTAAATTTCAGGTGATTTTCATTAACATGAGACACATTGACAAGTACCGTACACTCCACTCTACTTTTCCCGAAACTTGTTGCATGTGAAAAAAATCAAATAAATTAGTTTCTATTTGCCTAATTTTACCTGATTAGGTAATATGTTTATGTAATTAATTGATCAATCCAGTGTTAGACTTATTTTGTTGATCTTTCCCGTAAGCGACCACTTTGTCGTGCACCAAGGGTGGTCGCTTACGAGAGAGCTGACTGTATTTGTAACATTATCTTTGTGCTTGTGTAATAACTTTAGAATATAAAATTGTAATAGTAGAATGTAATTATTAACATGGGAGTAGGACTTCTTTTATTTATTTATTTATTTATTTATTATTATTATTATTTTAGTTCTAAAATGTATGTAATTCTAGCTTTAATTTAAAAAAAAAATTAAAAAAGAAGAAAAAAAAACAGATGTCCAGGAGAGTACAAGCAGTTTGTGAGCAACAGAGTTCAGAAGATTCAAGCGCACTCTGTAGTGTGGCATCACGTGAGAACGTCAGACAACCCAGCTGGTGTTGGAAGTTGTAGCGGAGAAGTGTCCAACCATGCCTTGTGGTGGAGCGGACCAGAGTGGTTGTCAGACAAAGCATGCTGGCCCCCTGACATAGTGACGAATGCCACACAAGAATCATTGGCAGAAACTAAAGCAAAACGAGACATGCTAGCAGTAGCAGTAGCAGTAGCGGCAGCAAATGAGCTGGATGGCATCCTTGAGAAGTTCAGCTAGTGGAAAGCAATCCGAGTGACCGAATGGATTTTTTGATTCACCCAGAATTCTCACTCCACGAAGACCAAAAGGCTGGGGGTACCGCTAACCGCAGACGAAACAAAGAAAGCAGAGCTTTTTTGGGTGAAGCGAGTTCAGGAACGAGCTACTGCAGATGGGCGATACCAAGAAGACAAACTGCAGCTGAACCTACAGCCAAACAGAGATGGAGTACTGGAATGTCGCGGTAGAGTTCAAGGCCACTACCCGATACTCCTTCCAGATGGACAACGGTACACAGAGATGCCCATGCCCATGTGGCAGTGCTGCACGGGGGAGTTGGCAGCACGATGACAAAAGTGCGAGAGTACTACTGGGTGCCACGGCTGAGAAGGTTAACTAAAAAGATCGTAAAGTGTTGCTATGGATGTCGGCAGTTCAGGGCGCAGTACTATACCTCTCCTCCACCAGGGAACCTTCCAAGGGATCGCACAGTGGGCCAAACACCCTTCCAAGTCATTGGAGTGGACTTTGCGGGACCATTGAAGTACCGGAAGAAACCAAAAAACTGAAGGAAAGGCATATATCCTACTGTATGCCTGCAGCCTTACACGTGCCGTGTATAAAGACCTTGTGTCAAACCTTGAGACCACGGAGCTCATCAGAAGCTTGAAGTGCTTCATTGCCCGACGTGGGAGACCGCAGCGGATCTACTCCGACAATGGCAAAACATTCGTCTGTGCATCCGAATGGATTGAGCAAGTAATGAAAGATGAGAGGATCTATGGGTTCCTCGCGCAGCAAGGGATCGAGTGGAAATTCAATCTCAGTCGCCCTGGTGGGGCGGCCAGTTCGAAAGATTAAAGGATCCCTGTACAAATCTATCGGGAATGGATTGCTGTCGTGGAAAGAACTCCAAGAAGTGCTGCTAGATGTGGAAGTTGCCCTCAACAGAAGGCCACTAGATTATGTGGAGGATGACATCGAGCTGCCTATCCTTACTCCAAGTTCTCTGTTGCACATACAACCGAACGCACTGCCAGAGCCAAATCAAATCCAAGACTATGACCTCCGAAAGCGTGCAAAGTACTTGGGCAAGTGTAAAGATGTAGTGTGGTCCTGCTGGACCAAATAATACCTGAGGGGGCTCCGGGAGAGACACCAACTAAAGCACAAGGGTGGCAGTACCCATGCAGCGGAAGAAGATGTGGTTATCATCAAATCCAATGAGAAGAATCGTGCTCAGTGGAAGTTGGGAGTGGTGATCAACGTGATAACTGGCCGAGATGGAGTGGTCCGAGGAGCAAAGGTACGCACTCCCAAGTCAGTCATTGAACGCCCAGTGCAGCATTTATATCCACTTGAACTTACCTGCGACATGACAACAGCACCAGCAGCTCTGAACCCTACTGTGCCAGCCTTTAGAGCACGGAGAAACGCTGCGGTTGCGGCCAGAGCTCGTATCCAGGAACTTGCACAAATGGATGATGAAAACTAGAGAGACTGTTTTATTTTCATTTATTGTGATTTTCATTTTTTGCATTGTTAATTGATTAGATTAAGATAGCCTCTAAGACATTTGCTCTCCCGAGACAAATGGGGGGAGAGTGTTGGAAAACGGACTGCGTGACTCTCACGCTGTGAAAGTGAACTTTGTTCCTTTTGTTCTCGTTGCTTGGTGAATAAGCTGCAATTAAGTGATGTAAGTTTAGGATTTCAAAAACCATGTGCGAATCGACATGTGATCTAGCGATTGTCATTTTCCTTCGAGTTGAGACATTAAAATAGTGAAGTGATTCGAGTCTGTTGGTCGTTTTAACGTGAATATTATCGGGAAAATCTCTTGTTTTAGAAGTAATTCGGAAGATTCCTCACAATATGCCTCTTAAATTAACAAATATACCAATACATCACTAACGTTTTATGTTTAACCGGAGAATTAGGCAAGCAGATCATGTTTGAAGGTGTAATAGCTGTTGAGTTTTATTCCTCAGTTATCGAGTTCCATAAGTATAAAACTTAAAAATGGATTGCTTTAAAATCAGAAAAGAACCAATTCACCGTTGCTGTTGAGAAAAGTGTATGCCAGGCAAAACAAGTTGCATCTTGGTAGCCTGAAAGTTAACTGACAAAATAATTTGCCTGCATGTGTTTAAATTAACAAATATACCAATACATCACTAACGTTATATGTTTAACCGGAGAATTAGGGAAGTAGATGTTTGAACGTGTAATAGCTGTTGAGTTTTATTCCTCAGTTATCGAGTTCCATAAGTATAAAACTTGAAAATAGATTGCTTTAAAATCAGAAAAGAACCAATTCACCGTTGCTGTTGAGAAAAGTGTATGCCAGGCAAAACAAGTTGCATCTTGGTAGCCTGAAATTTAACTGACAAAATAATTTGCCTGCATGAGTTTAAATTAACAAATATACCAATAACTCACTAACGTTTCATGTTTAACTGGACAATTGGAGAAGCAGATGTTCGAAGGTGTAATAGCTGTTGAGTTTTATTCCTCAGTTATCGAGTTCCATAAGTATAAAACTTAAAAATGGATTGCTTTAAAATCAGAGAAGAACCAATTCACCGTTGCTGTTGAGAAAAGTGTATGCCAGGCAAAATACGTTGCATCTTGGTAGCCTGACAGTTAACTGACAAAATAGTTTTCCTGCGTTGAAATTAACAAATATACCAATACATCACTAACGTTTCATGTTTAACGGGAGAATAAGGGAAGCAGATGTTCGAAGGTGTAATAGCTGTTGAGTTTTATTCCTCAGTTATCGAGTTCCACAAGTATAAAACTTAAAAATGGATTGCTTTAAAATCAGAAAAGGACCAATTTTACCCTTGCTATTGAGAAAAGGGTATGCCAGGCAAAACAAGTGGCATCTTGGTAGCCTGAAAGTTAACTGAACAAAATAATTTCCCTGTATGTGTTTAAATTAACAAATATACCAATAACTCACTAACGTTTCATGTTTAACCGGAGAATTAGAGAAGCAGATGTTCGAAGGTGTAATAGCTGTTGAGTTTTATTCGTCAGTTATCGAGTTCCATAAGTATACAACTTAAAAATGGATTGCTTTAAAATCAGAGAAGAACCAATTCACCGTTGCTGTTGAGAAAAGTGTATGCCAGGCAAAATAAGTTGCATCTTGGTAGCCTGAAATTTAACTGACAAAATAATTTGCCTGTGTTTAAATTAACAAATACACCAATACATCACTAACGTTTTATGTTTATATAACCGGAGAATTAGGGAAGTAAATGTTTGAACGTGTAATAGCTGTTGAGTTTTATTCCTCAGTTATCGAGTTCCATAAGTATATAAAACTTAAAAATGGATTGCTTTAAAATCAGAAAAGAACCAATTCACCGTTGCTGTTGAGAAAAGTGTATGCCAGGCAAAACAAGTTGCATCTTGGTAGCCTGAAAGTTAAATGACAAAATAATTTGCCTGCATGTGTTTAAATTAACAAATATACCAATAACTCACTAACGTTTCATGTTTAACCGGACAATTGGAGAAGCAGATGTTCGAAGGTGTAATAGCTGTTGAGTTTTATTCCTCAGTTATCGAGTTCCATAAGTATAAAACTTAAAAATGGATTGCTTTAAAATCAGAGAAGAACCAATTCAACGTTGCTGTTGAGAAAAGTGTATGCCAGGCAAAATACGTTGCATCTTGGTAGCCTGAAATTTAACTGACAAAATAATTTGCCTGTGTTTAAATTAACAAATACACCAATACATCACTAACGTTTTATGTTTAACCGGAGAATTAGGGAAGTAGATGTTTGAACGTGTAATAACTGTTGAGAACATCATCCTATAATAATTAAAGCGCGTTAGGTTTTTCCCACGCAAAATTTAAGCGAGAAGTAAATTCCTCGCAGAGCACACAATCAAGAGAGAATAATAGTTACAGAGTACGATTTATTGCATTTGAAACCTTAAAAATACCTAAAAAGACAGGAGCCATTGACTGTACACGATGCGCGCAGTTTTAGCCTACACGTAGGCTATTCCCATTTCAATGTCGCGAAATTCGCGGACAGCGGTTAACAAAACTTGAACCATTAGCGGTGAACCTTACTATTTCCCTCAATACTAAAACGGGAAACAGTTCGTAGTACTGAAAAATTACTATTACAGTTCCTATTATTCTCTATACAAAGTTAAAAGGTAGCCTTCAGGACTTCCTGTAAATTTGGGCGCAACATTGGAGAGACTTCCAATGTCTGAGTGAACACTTGTGGGACAGGACCCAAATTTGCTTTACGAAAAATAGACTTGACTACTTTCCAAAACTGTAGATGTCACTTTTTCGGCTCTGTCCACTTTTGCCGTTGACGATCTCTGGAGCAATGTGTATATAATGACTATTATTTTCATTATTCTACAAGTAGGTAAACTGTGTATCAAACAGGTTCAATCCCTTTTTTATTTAACAGTCATGCTATTGACATAGAGTAATAGCAACCACAGCCTAAAAAGCCTAAGCTTCTCTGCTGCTTCAGATATTATATGCTAAACTACCTGTACATGTATATGATTTTCAACTCAAAACAACTAAGATTTAAACCATCAAAGTATTATAAAGCCTGACTTTTACTTCTCAATGAAACACCTGGAGAAAGAATTCTCACAAAACCACAGCCTAAAAAGGCTAAGCTGCTCTGCTGCTTCAGGGATTATAAGTTAAACTACATGCATTTGATTTTGAACTTAAAATAATTAAGAATTAAACCATCAAAGTATTATAAAGGCTGATTTTTACTTCCCAATGAAACTCCCGGAGAAAGAATTCTCACAGAACCACAGCCTAAAAAGGCTAAGCTGCTCTGCCGCTTCAGGGATTATAAGCTAAACTACATGTATTTGATTTTGAACTCAAAATAATTAAGATTTAAACCATCAAAGTATTATAAAGGCTGACTGTTACTTCCCAATGAAACACTCGGAGAAAGAATTCTCACAGAACCACAGCCTAAAAAGGCTAAGCTGCTCTGCTGCTTCAGGGATTATAAGTTAAACTCATGTATTTGATTTTAAACTCAAAATAATTAAGATTTAAACCATCAAAGTATTATAAATCCTGACTTTTACTTCCCAATGAAACACCTGGAGAAAGAATTCTCACAGAACCACAGCCTAAAAAGGCTAAGCTGCTCTGCTGCTTCAGGGATTATAAGTTAAACTAGATGTATTTGATTTTGAACTCAACTGAATAATTAAGATTTAAAGCATCAAAGTATTATAAAGCCTTTATACTATAATTTAGTTGTGAACTAGGTACTATTTGTAACTACACAATGTACTTTATGTGTATCATGGAACATGGTTTTAAAGTTAATTGTTATATTAATAACAAATGCAGCAGTGGCTGTATTAAAAATGGATCATTATCACAACAATAAACTTACTGTAATTACTGCAACTCAATAAGAACCTACATTCCTGTTCAATTTTGTTCCCCAGAAGCACCTTGAGAAAACAGTTTTCTCACAGAGAAGCAACTTGAATAAGCCAAGCCCCTCTGCTGCTTCATGAAGGCCAAACAGTCAACTCCAAATGAAAAGAAGATGGCGGGAATCTCACTTCTTCCCGCCATTTCATCGATTGGAGTGGAATTGATCAAAGCTTTGATAATTTTGAATTCCAATGAACCGATTACTTTATCGTCTTGCGGTTTTTTTTCCTCGTACTGCCTTAGAAAGAATGCCAAAAAGAGTGGAAAGGACCACCGTATCTTTCTTCCTTCCCGAGCCAAACCATGACGGACCTTCGAGCACATTGTTATCGACAAGGTCGTGGATAGAATGATACTTCGACAATATCACCGATAAACAATCACTCGAAACAGCATACCAGCATGTAGTATTAGCGAGCGAAGGTCCGAACACTCGTTTGCGACGAAGAGAAAACGGACCTGGCTCACATGCCGCCATTCTCTCTGACGATCAAACTTCCTTGAATTTCGCGCGACCTCGAATGTTATTTTCGCTGACATAATAATAATTAACCATTTGCACCGCATAAACATCTTGTACAATGTCAAAATTGTCTGGACTTCTTCTCTAACGCTGGCGGTGAGATGCGTGACAGCTAAATTACCGCAAAGTACACATGATGATAGATTTTTGAATACCATAATCAAAACTCACCGGAAATTAGAACCCATACCCTGCTGCGAATTTCAGAATCGCATGAATCTCGTAGTCACCGTTGCTGTTGAGAAACGTGTATGCCAGGCAAAACAAGTTGCATCTTGGTAGCCTGACAGTTAACTGACAAAATAGTTTTCCTGCGTTTAAATTAACAAATATACCAATACATCACTAACGTTTCATGTTTAACGGGAGAATTAGGGAAGCAGATGTTCGAAGGTGTAATAGCTGTTGAGTTTTCTTCCTCAGTTATCGAGTTCCATAAGTATAAAACTTAAAAATGGATTGCTTTAAAATCAGAAAAGGACCAATTTTACCGTTGCTGTTGAGAAAAGGGTATGCCAGGCAAAACAAGTTGCATCTTAAGAGCCTGAAAGTTAACTGACAAAATAATATGCCTGCATGTGTTAAATTAACAAATATACCAATAACTCACGAACGTTTCATGTTTAACCGGAGAATTAGAGAAGCAGATGTTCGAAGGTGTAATAGCTGTTGAGTTTTATTCCTCAGTTATCGAGTTCCATAAGTATAAAACTTAAAAATGGATTGCTTTAAAATCAGAAAAGAACCAATTCACCGTTGCTGTTGAGAAAAGGGTATGCCAGGCAAAACAAGTTGCATCTTAAGAGCCTGAAATTTAACTGACAAAATATTTTGCCTGCATGTGTTTAAATTAACAAATATACCAATAACTCACTAACGTTTCATGTTTAACCGGAGAATTAGAGAAGCAGATGTTCGAAGGTGTAATAGCTGTTGAGTTTTATTCCTCACTTATCGAGTTCCATGAGTATAAAGCTTAAAAATGGATTGCTTTAAAATCAGAAAACAACCAATTCACCGTTGCTGTTGAGAAAAGTGTATGCCAGGCAAAACAAGTCGCATCTTGGTAACCTGAAAGTTAACTGACAAAATAATTTGTCTGTGTTTAAATTAGCAAATAAACCAATACATCACTAACGTTTTATGTTTAACCGGAGAATTAATAGCTGTTGAGTTTTATTCCTCAGTTATCGAGTTCCATGAGTACAAAACTTAAAAATGGATTGCTTTAAAATCAGAAAAGAACCAATTCACCGTTACTGTTGAGAAAAGTGTATGCCAGGGAAAAAAAGTTGCATCTTGGTAGCCTGAAAGTTAACTGACAAAATAATTTGCCTGTGTTTAAATTAAGAAATATACCAATAACTCACCAACGTTTTATGTTTAACCGGAGAATTAGAGAAGCAAATGTTCGAAGGTGTAATAGCCTGAGTTTTATTCCTCAGTTATCGAGTTCCATAAACTTGAATATAAAACTTAAAAATGGATTCCTTTAAAATCAGAAAAGAACCAATTCACCGTTGCTGTTGAGAAAAGTGTGTGCCGGGCAAAACAAGTTGCATCTCGGTAACCTGAAAGTTAAGACATAATTTGCCTGTGTTTAAATTAATTTGAAATAAAGAGAATAAAGAAATAATTTTTCATTTTTTAATTGCATGATGCTGGCCGTTGCAAACCGTGTTTTAGAAAATATTTCAAATTGATTTATTGTGCCTCTGGACTATTTTCATACGTCACTCAAAATTAATTTAAAGTAATTTGAGATGTTTGTCGTCATTAAAACTTTATGACGAAGTCGGCGCAACAAATGTGTCGAGATTAACTCCTCTCTCTCCCTTTGTCTCTTGCTCTGCCTTTTTAGTGTGAGTCTTGTTACAACTCCCACTGAGATTTAGGTAATTGTTTTTTTTTAACTAAACAGCGGGGACCCA